>NC_135788.1:18862500-19027500 GCF_051106095.1 Pogona vitticeps
GTCAACAAAGCCCAGCTTTGATCCCCAGTGACCAAAACAAGCTCATTTGCAAACTACGGGAGGTATGAAAGACCATATTTGGCTCTTGGCAGCCAATGCTGTTGTGGGGCCTGACGGAGGATGTCAACTCCCACTGCCCATAGTGTAATGGCACCCTCTCTCCAATCAAGGTGCCAGTCTCTGCCGGAGATGCTCCAAGAGTATGGGGCCAGGAAGGCTGAGCAGTGCTGACTGCAAAAGGCAGCCAGCCTAGTTCTCACAACTCTGGAAAAGCCTCTAGTACGCCAGCTCCTTTGCACGTGTCTGGCCTCTGAAAAATGCCAGCTCTTGAGTCATATGGGACGGTGGCAGCTCAGAGTGGTCCCAGGGGTCTTCCACTGCAAAGGGAGCAATGAATGGCCTGGAGAGAGACACTTCTCTGTCACCATGCCCAGATTGTGGAGCACTTTTGCAAGGCCACTTCACTTTCTCCATTCCCAAGCTAGCAAAAGCATTTAGCTTTTGGCCATCATGAGGATTGCCAAATAGTCAATGCTTGAAATGACCTGATTTTTAAAGATTTTATCTTCTGCCTCCTGACCTTCCCCCCCCTTTTTAAAAATTTTTATTTTGTGATTTTACTATGTGTATTTCTTATCCAAACTGTTGTGAGCCTTGAGCACTTTAAAGTAGAGGCCTGGAATGATGTCTTAATTAGCTAACTAGTGAGGTTCATGGCTGACTTGAGATTAGCATCAACAACTCCTCCACTCACTTGTGCCTCTCCTTTCTAAGGGACTTAATTGCCAGTGGCACATAGGCATGGACTCCCATTACATTTATTCAGACTCTTCATGCAATTTATCTTATATCTATATCTCCCCACTGATTCCCTTGGGCAACGATTCATTCATTTGGAACTGACATCTGTCAGTTCAGTCATGATCTTCAACAGCTTGGTTTTATTTCATAGCAGACATTCCTTCTCCAGCTGTTTTCAAGTGAAGGACAACGACTTAAGCCTGGTTCTTAGTGGCAGGGTAAACTTGGATGGTAGAGATGTTATATTCTTGCGCTACCTTCCCCTGAATCCCCTGGTCAGAATGACTATGTGTGTGTGACCTGAAGGATTCTGAGAGCCAAAGTTCAAAATTAACATTTCCAAACTCTGGGTAAACATCCTTGAAACTACATGGGGCTGATCTTGAGCCTTAGACCTATGCTTAGAGAAAGGTGTATGTGTGTATGTGTGTGTAACATGTGTGTATATATTTATGTACAGTGGTGCCTCGCATAGCGAGGTTAATCCGTTCCGGATTAACCCTCGCTATGTGAAAACATCGCTGAACGGATCAAGAAAACCCATTGGAACGCATTAAACAAATGGGCCGAAAACTCACCGTTCAGCGATGTTTTCCTATGGCCGGCAGCCATTTTCGTGCCCTCCCCTCGCTTACCGAGGGTGCGAAAACGCTGTGCGTGGCCATTTTGGAGCCGCCGAACAGCTGATCCACGGGTCGCAAAGCGAAGGTCGGTAAGCAAAAGGCTTAACAACCTTCACTATGCGAGTTTCACCCATTGGGGCCTTCGCTTTGCGATCGCAGTTGCTATCGAAAAAACCCCTTGTTATGCGGATTCATCGTTCTACGGTGCGCTCATTAAGCGAGGCACCACTGTATGCATGTACATATTAAAATCCTAGCATAAAGAAGTCCAGCAGGTCAGGGAAATATTCTTCACTCTGGTTTCCTATGTGCAGATTAACAGCAGCAACAACACCATCATGGCACATCACCACACCTGGAGAGCATAAAGATCAAACTGAAAAAGATGTTCATCTCGCACTTACAAGACACCATTTTCCTCCTCCAATACAATTTCCTCAGGGATACAAGTCTGGGCAATGGACTTGCATATTAAGCCCTTGTTCACCTTCTAGTGCCCAGTCACATAACAGATCTTGCTTGGATGCAGGACAATGGAGCTGAGTGAAAGCACGTGCTTTGACAAATAGATGCTCGTCCACTATTGGACTGTCCATAAATGCGACAGTCCACTTTTAATGATGTGGTGACTGTATAGCTTAATTTGACTCTCAGTCATGACGGTTCCCATAGGCTTTATTAAAAGATGCCACGAGTCTTCAGTACATAAAGCAGGTGTCCTATGAGCCTGTCCCAGGTCTGTTGCTGAATAAATGATTTTGTTCCATGTAAAGAAACTCCAGAGGGCTCTATTTATGAAAAGCTCTTCATTGCAGAATTGAACCTACACTGCTTCCCTTAGGAAGTAATTCCAACAGATGTTCTGCAGAGCTCTGCTCCTGAATACACTTTGAAGAGCAGCCTAAGCAGCATGTGTCATGCACATATTAAGTTATGTCCTGTATTTTTGTGCAATTAATTATTCAAGGTTTTCATGCAACTGATTCCCAGATCCTTTCCCTGGAATGCACAGAAACACAGAAGTATGATTAGTCTCACATTAACACCAATCAAGGCAAACGGAAGCTCCTTGAACTATAAACTGGCCACCCTCAATTGCAAACAGCTGTTTACCAATAAACAGCCACATGATTAGGTCCCTGAAGGGAGAAAAAAGCTGTGGAGGAAAAAGGACATTTTTACCAGCAGGAGGAAAGGAACACTGGGACGAAACCCGAAGTCTTCCTGGCAATGTTCCCAGCTCCTATTTAATTTTATGTCCTGTGTCAAGCTTTATATACCCTCCCTTCTTTGAGTTACCCAAACCAGATTTCGTTTCCTTGTTCAACTTGTTTTCAATCTACTGCTGCAGTCGTGCTACTCTATAAAACAGACAAATCATGATGCAGTGTTTTATTACTCATATTTACAGCCAGATTGGTGAGGACATTTTATAAACACACACTAACATTCTAATTTACCTGACAGGTCATCAGAAACAACATGGTTTAGAAATTCGCCAAGCTGTCATCGCAGGCCTAACACGACCCTGCATCACATTACAGGTCAAAGAGACACGGTGGATGCCCGCTGTTGCTTTAAAATTCCTGGCGCAGTAAGAATGGCACCACGTAACAAATAAAAAGATGATGAATAGAGTGGCATGCGTAAATAATTCTAGTGATTTTTAAAAATGTTTGTGACAGTGTCTTCATTAATTTAAAGTACACACGTTCCAGGTGTGGACAGATAGGATGTTTGTTAACTGAGAAGCATATTCCACACCATATATCAGATTATAAATCATCATTAAGCAATGTGGAGTTTCACTCCAAGAAACTCACTGTTATACAAAGGGAGTGGGGGGGGGGAGGCGCAGGCTTGAATACACGATACATAGTTAAAGGCCCCTGGTATCTTAAACATCACAAATCCATATATAAAACATTAACTTGTGAAGAAGGGAGGGGGGAAACCACATCCCCCACCAAAGTGGGCTGCAGGTTCAAGAATGCAGAAGGTCCCAGAACTTGGAAAAGATACACAAAAATATCTGACTCTAATTGCTGAAAGAGCGGCTTAAATCTTCATTAAGAAAGGAATTTCTATAAACTTAAGTGAGGAGGGAGGAATATCCTTCATCCCTGGGAGCTGTATCTGATGGGATGAGTGGTGGTTTTGGGGTTGGGTGGCCAGGGGCCTCTCTTTTACAGAGAACAAGCCTGTAATTCAGAGTGACAGAGGCAGACTTCTTTTTCTTGGTCGCTCACACTGGAAGGGCTGTCAAGTCCATCTCTAATTAAAGAAACAGAACCATAAGGAAGGAGATTATGACCCTGAAGTTGCCCATCCACAACAATCACCACGGCAACAGATCCGGGCGGCACACAGGTCACCGTCCCTCCAGCTTAGTGAGATATATTATAATTCTCTTTAAAGTATGAAAATAATTTCTAACTTGTACCTATAAATTTGCAGATGCAAGTTTATACAAACTGTCACCCTGTTTTGTTCTCCGACATACAGGGATAAGCTTCTGCCAAGTTATTGTTACTTGACCATATACTGTAATACAGTGGTGCAATTTTGAAACATTTCCTTCTTTCTTAAATGAAGTGGGCTTTATTGAGATTCTGCACGCACAGCAAAAATCAAACAGAAGCACAGTAGGACCCTCATATCTGCCGGATTGGTGTCTGCGGATTTGTATTTACACTTTGCTGCAGCCCTATATACAACACATAAGGATATTTCCCCCATTCCCTTCTATGTAATAGTGTATATGTTTGCTTGTATCCACTGTTTTAGGCATCCACAGTACATTATAGAACTGTTCCTTGGCAGATACATATTGCGTTTTGTGACCTCTTTAAGACTAACAGATTTATTTATTACAGTCCACTCCTCAGATATATGGAATTCACATTAATGAGATGCTATTACAGTCTAGAAAGTGGAGAGCCTTGATGTTTTGGTATCCTGATGTCTTGGCCACACAATCCCCATCAGCTCCACCCACCAATGCTAAAGGAATAGTTCTCATTTAAAATCCAGAAAGTCTTCCCTATTCTAGAAGGTAGTTTACACCCAGGTCTTCCAGGCTATCAAATGCTTTGTCATTGTTATATGTTGCGTAATTTATACCTCAGCTAACTGTATAGTTTGCTTCTGCTATTTCTAATCTTTTCCCTACTGTTGTTTCTCCCTCAGAGAGTACTAACTGCAGAACATCAATCCAAAACATTTTCAGTCTTCATGCTCTCCCTCAACAATGTGGCTTGATTACCCAGGTAAACATTTCACCCTAATTTTAATTTATTTCATACAGAATTTGGATGTTGGAAAGAAAATGGCTTTCTGTTGCCAGTTGTTGCAAAGTAACTGTGCAGTCTATTAGTTCCTCATTGATATTTTGAATTATCATTGTTGGCTCCTTTTCACTGAAGAGTAATAGTGAATTAAGCAACATAGATGGTGCTGCCTCAGCATTATTCAGCAGTAGCCGACAGAATCAGCTACAGATTAATGGTTCTAAGTGAAAGCAGAAAGGCAGTTTCTAGAGAACTGAACATGAAGTCAATCACCAGAAGCTCAAGGTAAAGCAGCACAGAGTAATAAAGACCAAAGAAGTGCAGAGAGGCAAATGATCCAGGCAAATAGCTCTTTCTGACCAGGACAATTGAGTCAAATAATAGCCTATCTCTAACCAGACCATATCAGCAGCTATGAGTGCCATTATGAGGACAATGTACTTACAAAGTCCCCAAGATGAAGCTTAAAACTGCAAGTGGACTCATCTGAAGCCAATGCATCATCATGTCATTTTTAAGGAGCCAAACCTATAATTTCAGCTTATTTTAGGATAAATAAATAGTGCATGGAGGACAAAAAGCAAAGCAAAGTGTGCTGTTTATATACCGCCCTGTAGTGCTTCAAGCACTCTCTGGGCGGTTTACAAGTTAATTATGCAGGCTACACATATCCCCCCCCCCGCAAGCTGGGTAATCATTTTACTGACCTCGGAAGGATAGAAGGCTGAGTCAACCTTGAGTCGCTACCTGGGATTAAACCCCAGGTCGTGAGCACAGTTTTGGCTGCAGTACAACGGTTTAACCACTGTGCCACAAGAGAGACATGCTTTGCCCCCACGTCGTTTGGGGAAATTATGTACCCTCTTTCCGACAAAGCATACATTTGGGGTGGATGTGAAGACTGAACATTTTCATGAATCAAACCAATCAGACACTGTGTCAAGCAGGACATATTGATAAACACTACACAGGAACTTTTGCAATAATTTGCATGGCACTGCTAGTGGCATGAAATAAAGAAGCATCCATAATGAAGCTCATCTAAAACAAATTCATAAACATTCTGCAATTGAAACAGTAAACATTGAAGACTTGTTTAAATATCTCATTTTTTTAATGTCCACTTCAATGCAGATCCAGTGTATCTCCAGAGAAAAGGCACATTACAGTTTTTGGTTCTATCTGTAGATAGGCACTTGGGCCCACAACAGTGTTGCTAACAGCCATGGGTCAGACAACATGGACTCTGACACCCATTTTTAGAGTTCAAAACAAGTAAGGCCTCAAGCTTATCCCTACTAACTACATAGTACTACCCTGTTTCCCTGAAAATAAGACCTAACCTGAAAATAAGCCCTAGTATGTTTTTTTCAGGATGCTCGTAACATAAGCCCCACCAGCAATGTACAGCAACCAGAAGAAGATGACATGATTGTGTTTGAATAAATGTAGATGGTTGTACATGAAAAAAAAATCCCCTGAAAATAAGCCCTGATGCATTTTTGGAGGAAAAATTACCGTATTTTTCGCTCCATAAGACACACCTTTCCATAAGACGCACCAATTTTTTAAGAGAAGAAAACAGGAAAATATAATCTGTTTTCTTCGCTCCATAAGACGCACAGACTTTCCACCCCCCTGTTTTGTGGGGGAAAAGTGTGTCTTATGGTGCGAAAAATACGGTACTACTGTATAAGATCCTATATTATTTTCCGGGAAACATCTGAAGCCAATGCATTTGGGATCAGTGTGGGAATCAAACAACCTGTCCACTGAATGTGGGTCAATGCCCACCCCATTTACAGTCCCTTAGCTACACTGGGGGGGGGAGTCTTTTCACCAAAAGATGGGAGACGTATATCTATAGAAAGTTCTAAAGCATGCAACTCCCCCCATCCTACCCCAATGCTTTATTTCAATTGGGGAGGTGTTAGTTACTCTTGTCACAGGCAGCAAACTCTTTTGGGTCAGGCTTAATTGCCCATCCTTCAGGTCACAGAAAAGAATGGCCAAGAATTTAGAATAAGCAGAACTTGGAATATCAGGAACTCATTCCAGTCTTCATTACTACTCAACAGCCAGGTTGTTGCTGTCATCATTGTTGCTTTAACAACTTCCACCATTCATGAACGCTGACCATGGCTGGACAGCCACAACTCTCATTGGTCATGATGGCAATTCTAGGCCTAAGAATCAAACCCCAGTTTCCATAAATAATTCTCTTGCTACAACTAGAAAGAGCCTTGGTTGTTGTGGGTTTTTCGGGCTCTTTGGCCGTGTTCTGAAGGTTGTTTTTCCTGACATTTTGCCAGTCTCTGTGGCCGGCATCTTCAGAGGACTGGAGTAGGAACTCTGTCCATGCTCTGGACAGAACACGGCCAAAGAGAAAAAAAAAATCAGATCCCAGCCTTGAAAGCCTTCGAGAATTCACAGAAAGAGTCTTCTTTGCTAAAAGCTACTCCTTCTGTAGAAAGATGGAAGTCCTCTAATCCAAACTCTTATCTCTGTACATTTTCCAGCTTTCTCAGCATCTGAACATTATCATAGCCTGTCAAAGATCCAGAAACTGCTCTAGAGCAGTGGTTCTTAACCTTTGTTACTCAGGAGT
This sequence comes from Pogona vitticeps, assembly GCF_051106095.1. NCBI lineage: Eukaryota > Metazoa > Chordata > Lepidosauria > Squamata > Agamidae > Pogona > Pogona vitticeps. Next base: position 18,869,823 of record NC_135788.1, read on the forward strand.
TTTGGACTGCAACTCCCAGAAGCCTTCACCACCAGCTGTCCTGACTGAGGTTTCTGGGAGTTGCAGTTCAAAAGCATCCGAGTAACAAAGGTTAAGAACCACTGCTCTAGGATTCAATAAGCCTGTCACACTTGGGATCTCTTTAGATTGACTTTTTCTAAGACAGCCAAACACAACCGGAATTCCTGTCATCTGGGAGCTTGTCCCCCTCCAATACCCTTCTGTATGTCTTGATTGTACTTCTACAGAACCAAGAACAACAGGCAAGAAAAATGAGAAAGAACTTCACAAACATTTTTTTTTTCATTCTGGTGGTTTGAAATTGCTCTCTAATACAATCATCAAATTTATTTGATTAATGTTTAAACTCAAGTATTCCACTTGGGTTAACTAAAGCCCAGAGAAGTCCTCATGTATCAGATGGGGGCAAACATGGAACTTTAGCATATGTTTGCCTCCAGGCTTGATGAGAACATTTAGAATAATTGGAGAAATCCTTCAACCTTTTTTTTCTGCTCAAAACATAAAGTGTTTCTAGAAATGTCCTTCTTTTCCTCTTGTATATATACCTCCAACATCTGCACATAAGGAAATGACAAATTTGTACAATTCACATTCTTTATTTCTAATCTGTCCCTTCCCATTTCTACATCTATTTGTGATTTTGAAAAAAAGATTCTCATGAAAATGTATGGGTACTTTTGTGTGCGTTACTCAAAATATGCACGTTTGTACATGCACAGTGCCTAATATAAGCAACTGGCCAAACCATTTCATTTATATAATCCTTTTCTGCATTTTCCCTCACCAACCTATTGATCTTGCAGTGCAATGTCCCACAATATGTATATTTTTGTATGAATTTTTTTTTCACTGGATTGCATCAAAAGAGCCAACAACCTACATATACCAAAACATAATGACATTCCAGTTCCCATTTTGATTTGGAAAGTGTGACTTTGTTAACTGTGTATCAAAACAAAAACTGAATGAGATTTCACAGAATTATGATTGCATCTATGCAAAATGTGCAAAGCTCATTTAAAAGTCAGTCAAAAGACAGTGATCATATGAGGATGTAGTCTTGTGACATGAACACATTTTACACATCTGATTCATACCAACACCCATTTGTTTTCTGGAAGGGTAAATCTAATTACTGCTGCCTCTCTTCCTCCTGTTATTGTTCCTGGTTGATGACTGATTATTAAATGACAGTCCAGCCTAGTCTAAGGATGTCAGCCTCTTAATTTTTAGAACTAGGATCATGCTGTCTATACCTAACTTGCTTGACGTAGTCTCTTCAGCTTCTCTGTTTATATCTTGAGGTCACTGCTCCCAAATCAGGCCATGAGAAAAATTTTGGTTTCAAAGTCCTCCCCCTCCACTAATGCAATATGAAATGCAGCAAAATCTGCTCTACATATATGGTAAGGTGAATGAACAAGATTTCTGTATTGTGTGTGTGTGTGTGTGTGTGTGTGTGTGTGTGTGTTGTTGCTGATCTACAGCAGGAAAAGAAAGAGATCAAGATTTATTCTGTTGGATGTTAGCCGTCCAGAGTAGACTTCAGTCTAGATGGGTGGGATTTTAATTTAATAAATTAAAAAGTTACATACAGTTTGATTTCTCATGTTAGTATGTGTTTTAAAGGGGCTATATAGCAAAATCTCTTTACATTTCAAAGATGAAAATGATACTTCTACTATACTACTGAAACACCACAAACAGAAGCTAGCTTTTCACTCCTGCAGGAATCTTCATTAGGCTGGCCATTATTACAGCTAGGCACTGTGCGCAAGAAACTTGTGCTGAAAGCTAAGTTTCTTTCAGTGATATTTTAGTGGCCAAGCAAAAGTATTACCCGCTCATTTTTTGACTGTGTATAAGGATCACCACAGTTCTTCCCCCACCCCCTTTATGAATGTATGAATGACTGTACAGTATTGTGGTATAAAACCATAGAATACAACTAGCACAGTTACAGGATAATACCCTGGTAACATAAGTGAATACAGAGAATTCAAAATTCTAAGTTTAATTTAGAATTTGAACCTTCTAATTAACTCTTCTTCTTAGTGCGAAATTTAATCAAATATAAGCAAAATGTAGTTACTTGTTTAATAAAAGGGTTTCATCATTTAAGTCTTTCCAAGCCCTCCTCATTTGCATCTGTTGTTAATCTATCTAGACATGGCAGGATAAATCTCCCCCTATGTGGGTGATGAAAGAGGCAATGGAAAAACATATGTATTGTCGATTCCACCTCCCTTTGGGGTCATGGACAGTGCCTGTCCTGATAGGGAATCTTCCTATACAGTATCTCCCTTGGAGAATCTTTGATGGGATAGCTGAGCAGCGAGCCAAAATGAAAGCTCTCCTATAAATGGGATCTTCCAGCTCTGAAATATATCTAGCCATTCTCATGACATATCTGGCTTCGGTAGAGGCCCTAAAAAGAAGAGACTGTGCTATTATCATGTTGACGCTCTATATCCTGAATGTATTGTTTGAACCTTTTATATTTACTTACTGGATTAATACAGAAGTTGAGTTCACTGTATCCCAAACAGTTTCACATAATGGAGCTAAGAATCAAGACTAATCTAAAGAGAATTAAACAGGTGGTGGCTCATCTCATTTGCTCAAAGGAAAAGGCTTTCTGCAAAAGGCATCTTCTTCCCTAAATAGAACAATCTAGAAAGAGTACTCAGAAGGCTCTGGATGATCACAAGAAAACTGGACTGGTAGCAGCAGAGGATTTTAAAAAGATGCAGATTTAACTGGTGTATGTTTAAAAGTACAATAAATCTACTACTGGGGCTTTTGACTCCAAGGGGAAACAATATGTAGGATCCAAAGTTAGGTGTGTGAAACAGGGCATGAAAAAGAGGATCTCCGCTCTCCTCTCCAGGGCATCCCAAAAATGCTGTAAAGTGAGTGAGGAGACCTGACAGGATGGGCAGAGCTGTAGTGAGGTATGGAAAGCAGGAGGGAATATATGAATACCCACCATTACTAGCACCTCCACGAGAACACCTTTATTCACAGAAAGTGTCATTATTTGATTTGCAGGATTCCCCTTTTCCTTCTGCCACACCATCCATTCTTCATGAGATGCCCTGACCATCTCTTGGAAAAAGACAGATTTCAGCACTCAGTTGCACGTACCTAAAACTGCACCCAACCCATTATCTTAACTGAAGGGGGCAGGTTCTCAAGTACCCACCAGGTGGAAGCATCATCATCACTGGGAGACTCAAGGGCAGCACAAGCACCAATGCAACGCTTAAACCCTTTGTTCTTTGGCAAACAGTAGCAACAGAATTGGAAGTTACTTTGCGTTGCATCCAGATGTTTCAGTAATCTCAGCATCCCTGTAATATTACCAGGATGAAATTTGTGAGTGTGGGTTGGTTTCATGGAAACAGCCTACACAGATGATGGAAACTGTGCAATTTGCCCCTCTTCCAGTCTCAGAACTGGAAAAAAGTGTGTTGTGCCCCCCCTTGTCTACAATTCCCATGATATCTAAGCCAGCCATGTTGGCTTAGGGCTTTGGAGAGTTATATATTTTCCTAACATTGCATATTAGTGATAGTGAATCAAGGAAAACCATGGCCTTCTAATGAGTCTCGGTGCCAACATATTCCACACATGATCCTCTTAACTACAGAAGTTCACGGGCATTTATCATGAATCAAAGCAGACAGTTCTCCTTTCCCTTCCAACTCAATCTCTCATTATTCCAATTAAAGAGGATTTTGAAAGAGGAGATGTCCCACCAATATTCTATCATTATGATAAATTATATAACAAATCCAACTTTTGTTTCCTTCATTAGTAGTTGCTCTTCTGCATAGCTGAAGTCTTTTCATCTTAATTGGTTAGCTACAAGGTGTTTCTGAAATTTCATTCTTGACTCTGAAGCACTGCAATCACATTACCAATGAAGGATATCTCCTGTACTGGATTAATCCAAACCCCACAGGAGGGAGTACTTTCATTAAAATGAAGAAAATTATGACGGCATGGGCAAAATTTCAAGTTATCTGGGATTTTTCTTCTAGTAGGCCATTTAAGCCCAAAAAAAGTGGGGAGAGGGGGAAAAACAGCACATAAAGGTTCTAATGCCTGAAGTTTGTTATAATCTTAAAGTGGATTATAGGACGATTTGTGCTGAATTTATTAGAACAGCCTCTATTAAGAGCTAAGCCAATTTGAGATTTTATAGTGGATTTCTAGGAAGATGACATAATAAATATGTACATGCATTTACCAATTGTTTACCAAGAGCAACTGTTATTAATATATCTGCCTACATAGTTACGGCAGGTTATCTGCCATTGCTGCATCCAATGGATCCCTAGGATCTGTAGACTGGAATTCTGTGCTGCATTGGAGGAGAGTGTGCTAGAGCTCACCAAATTGCAAACTGCAGATCCCAAGATTGCATAGCATGGAGCTTCGAAAGTGGAAATAGTATCAACTTCTCCAAGTGCGTAGTGTAGAAATAGTTCATCTGAGATCTTGTACAGTAGTGTTAGGGCAAACAATAATCAAAAGATGTTGTCCTGAAGAAGTCTACAATTTGAGCCTGGGTGTATTTTTTCTCCTTCCCGCTGAGAACAGAATGGTGGATTAATTAAAGACATTGTTATGATCCAACCAAGAAACTCTTTGCACACTGCAAAAAATGTGGATTGGGGTGAGATGAAAGTTCTAAATCCAATTCAGTCATGTACCCTGGGCAAATTGTACATGGGCGCAGTAACAATCTGTTTTAATCAATGAATGAAATGAGTTTTGTAAAGAACTATGCATCAAAGTAAACTAACTGTATAAATTATTTGTGGTTATTTACAGAAACATTTAACAACTCAGTAGTGGCAGGCTTTTAAAGAACTGAGAGTTAACATGCAAGGTTCTCTTTTCAAGATTAAACGTGTAGTGCTTGGTTTTCAAGATTAAACATGCTGTGTTCAGTTTTAAAATGAAAGTACATTGCTGGATCTCCTTGCTGTGTCTACAGCCACTGCTCCTCTAACCTTGTATCTGCAGATAGAGCTATGTCGGGGTGGGACATCCCAACAGCTCAAATGCTTTAGTTCATGTGTTTCAGGAATGGGAGTTGTGACTGAAAAAGGTTAGACTTGCATTCAGAACTATCTCTATCTCCATTCTATTGCTTCCTCCAGCCATTTTTCAAATGTTGCAGAGAAGAGGAGCATTCTTTCCAAACAACAAGACAAACAGCCAGAGGAGAAATGGTATATAGGACTATATCTTCATTATAATCCTAATTTACGTGTATATGATTTATAGCCTGGGTGTTAGATGCCACTGATCTCATTGACAAGGATGGTGGGAGGGTCCTGCTTTGCAGTTTTTCTGCCTTTCTTGTAACCTACCAGATGCAAAAGAAGTCCACACTCTATCGGTTGCTTTACAACTTACAGAAAATTAGCACTAAGCTCATACCACAGTTTTAATGATGATTTTAAAAGAAACATGCATTTGTTTTTGAAGATAACAAGATTCGATATTCAGCACACATATATCAACACAAAGTTATTTACTCTCCTGTAGACTGGGCAGCTCTGATTCAAATTACTAGACATTTACGAAACAGTCAACACTCTGAAGCAAAACTCTCAAACAATGCTGCTTTCCCCATTTTCAGTCACACATGTACGAAGAAATGACCTCTTCTTGCATAGTCACATATAGCATCTGGGAGCTAAATGACACAACTGCAAATCTCAAGCAAAACAATAAAGCATTCCTGTTGTACCTGGTTAATTTTGTACACACCACACGAACAGCAGAGAGATGAAAAGCTCCTTTTTCTCCGTAGCCCTTTTGGTTGAGAACATGAACAGCAACCTTCTTCTGAGTCCATATTCTTGTGCTCCGTAATCAAGGTTCTGAAACCTTTGAGGAAACCACCTCAAAGCAGCATCATAGATGTCCAAAGATAGTCCTCACCCCTTCTACACATGGTATGTGCACCGAGGCAGAGCTGCAAGCAAATAGTCTGGCACATTAGGGTGTAGATATGATTCACAAATAGAAAATACCGGTTTTTCATGGCTTGGCTTGCCGAGCTACCTTTGGGTGTGGTTAAAATGAATGCAGGTGTACCCACCAGATTCTGTGACAAAGACAAACTGTCTCTAACCACAGGGAAGAATAAAGAAAGGATTCAAACAAGCAAACAATTTTTTTTAAAAAAAGTCCAATTTGGACATCTCTAAAAGTTCAGAAGTAAGGGAGCAAAGGCTTCATGCTATCCAACTGGGACGAAGTTCGCCACTCTTGACATCAAGGGATTTCCCTCATTTAAGGAGTTCATGCTAACTGTTGCCACCATCATTTTTCTTAGACCATCATCATATTGACCGAAGGATTCTGGGAGCTGTAGTTCAAAAAATATATATATATTTTTTCCAAATTCTGGCTTGATGACAGTATGCGGCCTACAGCCAAACTATAAAAAAGTGAAATCGAAAGAACATATCCATCTCTTGGTGATGATGTTCTAACTCTGGGTTTCCTGTAGCACCTAGAAAGGTGAGGGACCTATGTGAGGATGCTTTGTGTGGACTTTAGTTCCGCATTTAACACAATCCTTCGATATAGATTGGTGTCCAAGCTCACAGAGCTTGGGTTTTCACATTCAATTTGTTCTTAGATTATGGATTTTCTATCTGGCCGTTCCCAGAGGGTTAGATTGGGGAATTACTCCTCCTTAGCTCTCATTCTTAACACTGGAACACCACAAGGATGTGTGTTCAGCCCTTTACTGTATACATAAGATTGCACACCCATGCATCAAAATAATATTATTACCAAATTTGCAGACAATACAACAGCGGTAGGACTTATTTCTGAAGGGGATGAGTTAGCCTATCAAGATGAGGTGAATCGACTGCTCTCATGGTGTGAAGGTGTCAACTTGACCCTTAACATCAAGAAACCCAAGCAGTTTATAGTAGACTATAGAAGAAATAAATCAGATATTCAGCCCTTGGTTATAAGTGGACAGCAAGTGGAACGGGTAACCAGTTTTAAGTTTCTAGGTGTTATCATCAAGGAGGACCTGTCCTGGGGTGCTCATATTGCAGCAGTGGTTAAGAGGGCCCAGCAGAGACTATATTACCTGAGGAGACTTCTCAGGAGACAACAACTGAATGGAAAACTGCTGGTAACCTTCTACCACTGTATCATAGAGAGTATTTTAACCCATTGCTCTGGTATATGGTTTGCTAACTGTACAATGGCAGATAGGAAAACGTTCCAGAGGATTATTACAATGGCCCAGAGGATCATTGGCTGCCCTCTTCCCTCTTTGGAAGAACTCTATAATTCCCGCTGTCTTAAGAAAGCCCAAAATATTCTCAAAGATCCATCACACCCAGGCCATTCCCTATTTCAATTGTTACCATCTGGTAGGTGGTATAGGATAATTAAAACAAAGACAAATAGGTTGAAAAACAGTTTCTATCCCAAAGCTGCAGCTATACTGAATTCCACTGTATAGTGCAATATTAATGTGTTGTGCAATCGGAAATTGACTGTGAAGGATGTGGATGTGAACGACAGGGATGTGTTTCATGTGTAATGTGCTATGTTTTCATGTTATGGATGCTATGTTCTTGGGTGTTTTATTATTATGTGTACTGGAGATGGCATTTAATTTTGTTGTACGGAAGTACAATGACAATAAAGTAAACTCAGAAATTCAGACATCATACACAAACTGGACCAAGAAAAGTCATTCCAACTGTGTGCTTTAATTATAGAATCATAGAATAATGAAGTTGGAAGGGCCTATAAGACCATCAAATCCAACCCCCTGCTCGGTGATTAGGAAATAGCACAAAAGGCAATCTAATCCAACTCTGCCCCAAACCAGGACCTACTACCCATCAAACATCTGCATATCTGTTCTTACTTAAGAACTAGAGATGCTTGCAGAACAAAAACTGATAATATTATAATTCCCCCTTCACATATGAATGTTTAATTGAATTCTGCAAGATACAGTCAGTACTGATGGTATGTGTGCTAATAATACCTAAAAGTGAAGTAATCTTTCTTGTGTCGGTAAATACTAGGGATGTAAACTTTCATTTATTTCATTTTTCACAGGTAAAGATGAAAAATGTTATTTCTTTCATTCCCAGCTAGATTATAACACTTTTTGTGTAATATTTGCATTTCAGGCCTCTTTTTTCACAACCCTGTCATTAAAGGTATTTTGCGTAAAAATGTCTTTTATAGAAAAGAAGCACCTCCCTCATGTTGGGGGCAAAAGAAACCCTTTATATTTTGCACAGAAACCACTGGACATTGTGTGGAAAACAAGGTTTTTAAGGCACAAAATGCATATTTGTGCACACAGTGTTTTTGTGTGTTTTTTTTTTTGCTAACAATGCTCCTAACAAAAATAAAACAAAAAACAACCAACACCACCCCACTCCACCCAAAAACTGGTCTTTTTCATTCCTTCCAGAAGTGAACAATCTTACCACAGTTGACAGTTTTTTCAATGGTATCTTGATGATTTCATCAAGGATGAGAAAATGGGAGAACTTTTGTTATGTCCCTCATTAAGATACCATCTTACTTAAGCTTTGTGGCTCCTTAATGATCCACATCACACAAGGGAAAGAAGGCTTTAAGCAACAATAGAAAGCTGGGGTGAGATTAAACAAGCTACTTTATTACTGATACCCCTTGCTCTCTTCGTAGCCACACTACAAAAGCTGCTAAAAAAACCCCAAAACCCTGGAGTCAGTAAGAAATCAAATTTTTAAAAACCTGATGAAACAGAACTTGTCATACAGTACTTAAAGAGGCCCAGTGTAACTCAACTGGATGCACTGCTTTGCAAATGTCCCCTATTAGGCAACAATGCCAGAATCTTTCAGTCGGCATGGGCATTAACCACATTGACTTGGGTATTCTAAGTAGCATAATCCAAAAGGTAGATAGTCTAAGCTCTTTATAAAGCTACTTGCATGGTTTAGAAGCCTAACAACACAGGGTCGTAAAATGCATGGAGAATCTGCGCAGAGAGGTTAGATTCCACGCTTCATTCATACTCAACCAACATGGAAAAGGACAGGGCCAGAGAGTACAGTCTCCTATTCCCCCTCCTCTTTGCAATTACAGTCAAGGCAGCTAAGAAGACCTAGGTGGGAGGGAGGGCTCATGTGGCAAAATGGGTTTTCAACAATTAAATTAGGGCTGTCAATGAAAGTTTTTCTTTTTATGCTCTAGTGCAGAGGCAGACAATTTTGTATGACATGGTATAAACATAAAAGGAGTCAAAGATCTGCAGCTTAATTGCATATTCTGTTTGCACATCATTAACATAATTTACACGAACAACTTGGCATTGAAGTCCCATCTCAACAGCTGCAAAAAATGAAGAATTGGTCTCATGGCACCTCTCAGCTTTCTGTCTACTGAGCCTTTCAAACATTGCCCAGTGCAGTAGCCCTCTTAATCCTCTAGAGCAAAAGTAACAAACTATCTCGCGGCACCATAATAACAATAGTTATTGTAACATTAGCCACAAGCTAAATAAAGGGCCTGCTTTGCCAGATATACATCATGATGCTGTCAATCTCTGCTAAGAATCATGAGACCTAGTAACTTGCTTTCCAATAAACAAAAGTTGCATGGTTTCTGAGATCCAGCCACTTTCAGTAGTTCATACAGTGCTCATCAGTGCTAAATGTCAACAAGAGTTATATTGGAATGGTCTGAAAAATTACACTTGAATCTTGAACTCTAAAAACTGCACAAAATATGGAGTGTGATGTTTCATGCTTCCAGTGTTGAGGGCAAGATGCATGGAAGTGGCCCAGATGATTATGAGGGCGCCCCTCACCCCATCCTCTATGCAAGTATGGATACATCGACATCAGTCAGGAATGTGGCACTTGTAGCTCTCCATGGGCTACTGATTACAACTCACATTATGCCTCATCACTGGTATGGCCGGCCAACAGCTACTACAAATTAGAACTCCAACATCAGGCCAGCTCTGACCATAACCACTGCTGTGCAAACAAAGTAACTTTTGCTACCTCTGTCTGCCACATCTTACCGGCATTGCTGGATTTGCTTTTAAAAAACAGATGCAAACAGTTTGCACTCTGAGCTATGCACAAGCCAATAGCTCACCATTATTCAACAAAGGCAGCATCCCTTTGCCATGAAGGAAGATTCTTGGAGCTGTCATTGTAAAACATAACTTTTCCAGAGCCTGAACATGTCGTTTGGTCTTTTAGTTGCTCAAAATGGCTAGCATTTCTAAATTAGGTTGCCATTAATGGAAAGCCTCCCCTCCCCCCATGACAACCACATCACTTTCAACAACGGGGAAAAGGGGCACCTTGAAAAGTTTAATAAAATACTCTATTCATTACTAAGTGTAGTTGTGCTGATAGATGTGTCTATAATATAAAGCTGCAGTTGTTGCCTGGGCTTAATATACAAGCATCTCATCCCGACCAACAGCTGTTAACACATGTTGCCATTTTCTGTTTCCCAACAAAACAAAATATAGTAGCAAAAATGTTTTTCAAAAAATAGCAAGCAGGGAAGCTCTTCTGCATAATTCTTAATGTGATATGAAGCCCCTTTCAGAAAAACATGCACCGTTAAATCATACCACAAGTGGATTAACATTAAACATCTCTGTGTTATTTAAAATGTTCTTTCAGAAGGGAAGAAATGGAGGGATTTGCTCTGATATGCAGAGCTACTCCTAACATGTATTTTAAAGCTTTACAGTAAGTGGCAATTGTCAAATAACTCCACTTACTCTCTTTTTATCACAATTGGATACTTAAGCGTTCTCTCATGTTTAAAAGACAGCTTTCCTACACACCAAAGCCAAGCAACCGCTTTTATTTTCCCCATCACCAACTCTGAGCTTCCCCAATGAACCAGTTAATGATATTAAAATAATTATTTATATAACCTTCAGTTTAAAAGCAATGCTTATTCTAACACATTCTAGCCAGAGTCAAATATTTGTTTCTTCTGCACGCAATTTATTTCTTAATACAACAGATGGGCAACACTAAAAATAGCACCAGTCTAAAATAAGCAGAGTAGACAGATAATTTCTTGCAACCCCATGTGCAAAGAAGTGAGTGCAAAGCACACAAGTTGAGAGAGCCACAATGTAGCTGTCAGGCAGGGGATCATTCTGGTTACTGACTTGACAGTGAGAGATCACCAAGTAAAACATACAGGGTTAAACACAGGCATAGCATGTTGGAAGGAAGAAGTGTATGCATACAGAAACCCAAAACATAAGCAGTTTCATTAAAGAACATTGAATATGGGAATGCTAACAGAGTTTCTAAGGCTCTCTGTACCCAGGTCTGTGCACCCAACCCATCATTGGCTCTCCACTTTCCCCTATGTGATGTCTCACCAAACACTTTTATTCCACCTAACCTAAATTCCACCATAACAAAAATAAGGGAGAGGGCTTTATATCCATAAAGGCAATATTGATCATTTGTAGTGCTGGTGGTGAGGAGGAGAGTTTAGCCAAATGACTAAATATTGAAAGTACTCCTCAATTGGCAAAAGAAAACTGATGAATATCCCATGGCATGCAAGGCTGATAGGAGATAGCACATTGCACTTGCAGGAAACAAGTGAAGTCTTATGATAATAATAACCATGTTATTCCAGTTAATTTTGACTTATGGTGGCCCTTTCCAGGGTTTTCTAGGTAGAGGATACTCAGAAGTTTACCATTCCCTTCTTCTGGGAGCATCCTGGAGCTGTGCAGCTGGCCAAAGGCCATAGAAGATGATTTTTACCCCAGGAGGCACAGTGGGGAATCAAATTCCCAACCTCTGGCTTCACAGCCAGATACTATACCACTGAGCTATGTTCTGAAAACCCTGTGTGCATCTAGATGACACCTGAACCTACATGTTCCACTGAGCCTCGTGGCGCAGTGGTTAAACCGCTGTACTGCAGCTAAAACTGTGCTCACGACTTGGGGTTCAAATCCCAGGTAGCCGGCTCAAGGTTGACTCAGCCTTCTATCCTTCCGAGGCCGGTAAAATGAGTACCCAGCTCGCTGGGGGGGGGAGCAATGTGTAGCCTGCATAATTAAATTGTAAACCGCCCAGAGAGTGCTTGAAGCGCTATGGGGCGGTATATAAGCAGCACGCTTTGCTTTTTTGCTTTTTTGTTGAAAACCAATGTATTACAGTAGCAAGCAGGAATGGTAAACATTTTTCAGTATGAGGGTGACATTCCATGGGAAGCATGCCTGCTTTGGACAGTGTCACAGCAAAAATTGACTGCAGCCACCCACATTCATTCTCTCCTGTACACATGCATGTCAGCAACAACAACAACAACAACAACAACAACAATAATAATAATAATAATAAAAATACTGAAATCCATTTGTACTTATGCACACTTAACACACATGCAACAAGAAAAGATTAGACAGCTATCTTTCCGGGATGGGATGAGGTCTCCTGCCTTGGGCAGGGAGTTGGACTAGAAGACCTCCAAGGTCCCTTCCAACCCTATGATGATTCTATGGTTACCTCCAAAATGTTATGCCGTTTGTGCTATGCCAACATAACTAGATAAGATTATTTGGGTGACTGGATCTAATCTTTCCTGCAAAAATACATATTTGTCTCCCACAGAGAAACAGCATCCTTGCTAGTGATTTAGAGCAAGACCTGATCAGAAAGAACAATAAGAGCAGAAGGGATGATAGAACAGCTACAGATAACTTCAGTTCTTTGAACCTACCATTGCACCATCAGACAGTACTGGTATCTACAATAAAGACAGTATTGGGTATCTATAATAATGAAAAAAAAAACAAGTAGGCCAAGGTGCCCCCTAAGGTGTGCGCCTGTTGTGATGGAACCCCAAGAGGACGGAAACGCATGTGTGAGGGGCAAAGCCATGCCCAGTGGGGTTGGAAATTAGAGAGACCATTGGTAGAGACTCATTTATGCATTGCTCCTCCATAAAGAGGAAATATTTGCATTCAATGTGCATAAGCACATGTATATTTAAGGAGGAAACACTACCATCTGTATAGAAACGCAACACATCTCATCACAATGGAGAAGACTATGATGGGCTGACCTTGTGTGCTCTGCAGAGACTAACTGTGGGTGTGCAATTCCAAGGCTCAGCAGTTCTCCCATCTTATAGCTCTTTATTTTTAAAGTAGTCTTAGACTGCAAAGCCCTTCCAATAGAGGGAAACCTTGAACTTGACAACCCTTCAAACAGAGGATTGTCTTCTATAAAGCAAGACACAATAGACTTCAAAGTAGATTCTAAACTAAGCCTAAATTAAGGTCTGCCTGACTTTGAAGTACCAACATCATTAGAACTGCTGGATAGATCAGTGGTTTAGTAATCTGGTTGTGGGGGCAGAGGATGGGAATTTGATTCCTCACTGTGCTTTTCTGACAAGGCTGGATTCAATGATCCACTGGGTTCCTTCCAGCTGTGAAGTTCAAAGCTTATTATTAGATTATTATTATAACATTATCTTCTATGAACTCATGACATCCCCATCTTCACATCATTAAGTTCTTAACCTAGAGGTATTCTTTTTAAGTGTTCTCAAGCAACTTCTCTGTGAATCAAACCACAGGGTCAAGCTAAAGGAAAAAGTATGAGGTTTTGTGCAGGATCAGCCTACAGGATAGGTCATGGTAGATTTCCATTCCCTAGGCAGGAGAAAGCAAAATCAAAAGTGGAGGGTTTTTTTTTTAACAAATTACTGTGAAATTGGATTGCAAGTGCGAAAGGACAGACCAAAGAAAGACCACACGCAAACTGCAAAGGGTGTGTTTCCTGGGGTGCAAATAAACAGAACTGCTTCCATCCTTCAGCCACATCAAAGCCCTTGTTAGGTGTACCAAGATACAAAAACTCCCACTGACAAACTTAACTGCATTATTGCAATTGAATGAGAAAGTGGAGACTAAGTATAGGAGTCAAGAGGATGTATAGTACAAGATTTGCAAGCAATGACTATAGGGTGTCCCCACCCCCACCCCGCTGTTGTGTTGTTTCAGCAAGTGTATTCACCAAAAAGAAAGAAAACTGGAAACCCTTTCAACAAGAGATTTGCCCGGATTGTTTACTTTTGCTCTCCTAAACAGTTCTGTGAAAAGAGGGTTTAAAATTTCAGGATTAAAATTCAATGGAACTAACTGACCAGGTGTGTCCAGTTCAGCTGGCTTTTGTTCTGAAAAATGTATGAACAAAAAGGCTTTCCTGCTCAGACAATTGCATGCAACATTGTTTACATTGCTTTTATCCAATGTGAATGTATTGCCCATTATCAGAATTCCCCAGTCTCAAGCCAATGGAATTCCGACTTTCACCAATGCAGCTAAACAGATACGCTGTCTGCAAAGTTCAGAAGGAGCAAATGGTTTTCTTCTGCCCCAGTATCTTGCAGGTGCAGACATGATAACTTGAGAGGGGCTGTCTGCTTCAAGGAACAAAATCTTATTTATAGGCTTCTCCTGCTCCAAACATTCCTATTAGTAAAGATTACAGTTCCAACATACAATGTATTCAGAGATCAAAGCTGGCTTAAATTTCTGCTACTTTTCAGATGAGCACAGTGCAAAGCTATTTTCTGCTGGCTTTGCACAGATAATTTTGTTGAGGCATTGTTTACCAGTGAGGTCTATAATATGCTCCCAACATGCCGCTATGGTTATACACTGGAGATTATCACCATTGCCAAAGACATCCTGTTGACCACTCCAATAAGCTTCTGAATAACTGTTAGAGCTTAGAAAATTACATTTTTAGATGACAGCTCCCAAAATCCACATAGCCAACATGATAATTAGCCAATCTGGTAGAAGATTCTGGGAGTTGTGTTTGAAAAAGGAACTTTTCTAAGTTCTGCAGATTTCCTGGCCCATGTGTTCTTGTGTCCTGTAGTTCACTATGACTCTGTCAACACATGGAAAGCATATTTTAACCTTTTTATGGAACTGTCCTCTTACGTGGACATCCAGTTCATGGTCTGTCTGAGCCATTTGAAAACTTACAGTTTTCATCCATGTAATTCTTCTGTACGTGCTTTTGTAAGAAAGATCAGTGCTTGAAAAACTGACTTCTCAAACTACAAATCATGCAGTATCCCTCACAGCATAGCCACTGGAACTCTGTAATTCAAACATGTATCTTGCCCAAGCTCTGGGAACTGGCTTAAAGACACAAGAAGCTACAAAATGCCCACACACATCTGGATATTTTACAGAAGTACCTGCTTCTTTGACTGAAAGTGTGACATCATTTATTTATAATAGTCTCCAAATGTGACAACCCATTCTGTGAATGGGTATGGAGGACTATGAGACGGGTCTTTGGAAGACGATGATTGGTGGTGTATAAGGACCTTGCATTTTTATCAATCAACATTAATATAAAGGAAGGACAACACAAGTTCTCAGAAAGTGTTACATGTCTCTGTTAATGACAAAGTACCACTTTATTGATCAACCATCTTGTTGGCCACCAAGACCCATAAAAGAAAGTGGTGTGATCTATCAGACTCATCATATACAACTTGGATTCCCTGGCAGACTTGACAGGACAATGAAACATACCAGTTTGTGTCTGTTCAGAGATTGGAGTGGACCAGATCTCTTTCCACAAGTATTCTGTCAGCCTACTGAAGACTGGCCAGGTGGCACAAAAGCAGCTGACCAACAAGTCACATCTTTTCTGCTTGGCTCTTCCCCTAGAGTGAATATGCTGGAATTAGTTCTTGGCAGTGATTCTGAATGTTCTTAATCCAAGCCTGCAACAGACACATCTACTGTAAGTGGAAAGTTAAAAACAAATTTTAAAAAAATCCATGGGATGAGTTACTGATATGGGAAGTAAGAAAATAAGACAGAGTCAGGTCACTTAAAAAGCAAAGGATGGAAACATGGTTACATCTTTTATAAATGAAAGAATGCCAGGAGATCATTATGATTCAATCTAATGCCTCCTTTCAGAATACAGCACCCACAATGCAGGAAGCAAGAAGATGCTATCAGTCATAACAAAGGAACTCCTGAAACAGACTCTTATTCAGGGCAAAATCTCTATAATTCAGGGGTGGGTGGGAATATGCACTAGACAGAATACAAAAGTGATTGTATATCTAGCTATATGGGTGAGAGCCAATGTAGATGTGGTGATCTAGGACTCAGGAGACATGGGTTCAAATCCCCACTTGGCCATGAAAACCCACTGGGGAGCGGCAATGACAAAACTACTCCTTAAGTATCTCACATACATTGAAAACCATACAAGAATCGCTATAAGGTGATTTGATGGCACTTGACAACAAATCTATTTACCTATCTGCATTTAATTCATTTCCATCCTGCTTATGCTTCTGAGTTCAAAGTGGCTGACAAAATTTTCTTTTTTTTTTTCATTCCGTTCACACAACTGCCTTGTGGGAGGGTGTGACTCTACTATGGTATACAATATGCCTGTGTTCGCGTGAGTGCAACATGACCCCAACAACAAAACTTTCAACCACATACTCCCATTCACTTAGTAAATATTTATTGATTCAGAACTCATCAGACATTCTTGCTGCAATCAAATGCTATTTTTCTATATATATATATATATGGCTACCTAACATAAATTTATCCACAGTATTAACACCAAATCATTTTTTCAATCCTTTCCCACTCTTCCACTTCATCAACCGTAATCAGCATAATTAATGCAAATCCTCTAGTTTGACACATTGTTCAATACAACATATTTTAATATTAAACACATAATGCATCTGTTCTTCCTCTAACCAAGAAGAGCAAGAAAAAAACAACAGACTTGGAATTAATTTTATAAAGTCCCATTAATAAATAATACTAGCAGTTTAGTCACAAGTGATACGAGCAAAATAGAATTTCACTGCACTAGACAAAAAACAAAACTCCTCTTTCCATTTGTTAGTATTTTATGCTACAAAATTTATTTTTGCCTGCACTACAAATGAACAGAAAATAATAAGAGTTGGTTATACATCTTTGGTTTCTGTTTTGTTTAATTGTGTTGAGAGTACACAATGTGTTTCAAGGAACAACCTAGGTTTCTCTCATGCTTCTGTCTCACATTTATTTCAGAGGTGTGTTTAAATTGATCATTTACGTTTTAAATGTCTTTGCCAGGACGTTAATTTCTCAAACCTCATATTGGCGACCTAAGCTACCTGCCTTGATGCTGAGATTGTAAGAGCTAAGGTGGAGTCTGCTCATTGTGTGGTGGCAGCAAAAATTAGGGAGATTTCATTTAAGTGTAAAAGCAGATCTTGGAAAAGTTACTTTTGGATGACAAGTTCCAGAATCCCCTAGTCTGTACACTAAGTGGCCACTCCGTTGGGGAACGTTGGAATCTGTAGTCCCAAAGACTTTGTATAAAAGCAATTTGTTGATGGACGAGAAATGATTTGCTTGAAACCTCTTCTGCCTTTGTACTAAAATGTAGTCTAGAACTGTGCCAGACATTACAGATTTGCTCTTCACAAAATGGTTAAAAAAGAAAAGAAAACTAACGTTTTCACCTTAGACGAATGTTATCTTAATCTACTTGCAGTGCTAAGTTTGATTGAACAACAGGCAGATACACAAAGCAAGAAAGCTTCTACTAATACAATTAATACTTTTTTCAATTTCGGGTTTCTTCTCCAAAGCCACGCTCATACAAAGCGTGGCTCATAATACACATTCCCCTTCATTTCATCACTCAAAATTTGCTGATCTTTCAAATCAAGTGCTAGGATGAGGAAGCGGGAGGGAGGGAGGGAGATAAGAGTCCATGCACTTCCTACCAGGAAGCCCCAATTATTGATTCAGTACTTACTCTCAAGAAAACAAAGGAACAAAGTACATATCAACAGCTTCATTATAGCTAAGACAAACTGAAAAAGGAAACCTCTGTTTACCTAATCGCAGGACACCAGAGTCAGGAGACAAATTGTGAGCATTTCTCCGTTGCCACCAAAAGCCTTTAGCTTTTAGCAAATTCTCTTGCCATTCACGCAGGTAAAACACCTTCCATGTCTCTACTGCAACTTCTTCAGCCCCCCCTTCTTCATTTGCATAAAAAACCCTTCCAGCCTATGGAACTTTGAACAGCTACATGTTACCATTCGCTGTCTTGACATGCTTTCCCAAGCATGACATCATCAATCTCCATGGTTACTTTAACCCCACCAGCCTACACAGCGGAGTAACCTGTCAGCTTCTGAGGGCACAACACAATTTAAGCATTTTTTCTGGGTAAATGTTTAACTCTGCTTCTAGGCATGCTGGAATACCAGGTGTTAGGACTAGTTATTAAAAAATAGAATACACTTCTTTGCTTTCGAAAAGAAACCGAGAAACTTTATGAGGCTTTGTTCCGCTTAAACATGTTGTGGAGAGCTATGTAGTTATCTGTCTCTCCCTGTCCAGCAAAGTAAAAAAAGAACAAAACACGCATCAAAACTGTTGCGCTGAAAAAAATAAGATTTTGCCAGGTTTAAATATTTCAGCTTCAGACGTTTGGTTGGTTCACTGTTTCCTTTTGCAATTATTTCTCTTTTTTAAAATGAACCCATAATCCCTTTTTTGGTAGTACAACCTGTAAAACTGGTTTCTCCTGGAAGCTTTCTCCCATTTTAGTTGGAAGGAATTCAACTCTTTTTAACAGCTTTTCACTGCAAGCACTCACAGACATTCTTCTTCGGATTGACTGTTTTCCCTCCTGTACCATTTGGCTGCTAATCTCCATTGCTGCCCAAGAATAGACAGGGATGTGAGAGAAACAGGATCCAAATTGTTTTCTTTTTAAAATAAATAATCACAGTTACCAATCCACGGACCAAAAGAAAAGCAGCTAGTTACTATTCTGGTCCCTATTTTTACATTTAACTTTATTCAAAAGTTACTAAAATAACTACCTTAAAAAAAAAAGACTCCCACAAAATAATGACCAGTGTGTACAAAAACACATCTACATAACAAGCCCACATACCCCCAGGAAAGTAACTGAAACACCATTACAATTATATTACAAAAGGAATGATAATATTCTTCATTCTATTACAACTGTAGTGCAATTTTTATGCCTCATAGGTCGCAAAATGAACTGAATACCAATAACTCATCATTTATTATTTTCTTCCAAGCTGCAAACAGAAAAAATATGTCTAAACAGACCTACCCGCAGTGCAGAAAACTTGACACCACCCTCAGAAGCTTTTTCTCCACAGTTCAGGGACTTTCCTTCAGGAATTCCACCCACTTCTCTTTATGCTTCTCTTCCTTCCTTTTCTGTAAACACTTAGTTCTGTACCATCAACATTCATGGCTTTCTTGTTCCAAGCATGCAGAAAAGTTGGATTTCTCCCCTTCTGGGGAATAAGAAGGAGCGGGGGGAAAAACCAAACACCTTCCGTTGCTCCAGTCTGGTGGAAAACCTCCTCCAGGTGCGACAATTTTGCTACTATCCTTTTCAGAAAGACCTGACAGCTCCTGCCTCAAGTTTGTGGGGGATAGTTTTGCAATAAGAGCCACACCTGTCAGTGTGTATTGTTTGTATCATAATAGTACCCAGAGGCTGATGTTTAGATAAGGGCTCTTGCACTGGATGCTGACTCTATAAATGCCTATTAGAAACACTTTCCTACTTCATGCTGGGTCAGAAAGACATACAGGCTTTTTAAAATCCTTTCCCACCGGAGTCAGGGCTCAGAGGACCAAAGCAGTGGGATCTCCTGACTATGATACAATGTGCTGCTTGCCCCAGGCTTAATTTTTCACTCTGAATTCAGCTGAATCCCTTATGGTTAACTGGGGCAAAAGTGAGCAATACCTGCTGTACTGAGCCAACCCTAATGTAATACAAAATCTTTTGGAGTGGTTTTGTCTTGAATGTACAACAGAGGCATAACTAGGGCAGGAACCGGAGTACAGAAATCCAGAGGGTTGATACACTGGCTGCTAGAAGGGAACTAACACACTTGTTGGCATGTGTTGATAGAAGTATGCAACTTGATCCACCCATACTACCTCCATCTGTGTCTTTCCTACTCCCAAACAAAGCAGGAGAAAATACAAATCAGAAAGAATCAACATAACCATTGTACAGTCAGATCCTGGTGTTTTTTCCTGTTCCTCTTTCCTTCCCATATATGTCAATCTATGACCGAAAAAAATATTAATTAATAATAATAATAACCAAAAGAGCAGTGAATCTCCAGGCGCCAAAACTGCTAGTTACAGCTCCCCAAGGGTGATTAATCTCATAAAAGACCAGTTCCCGGTGGAAACCACCAGAACTGGTTTTGATAAAGATTGGCAGAGGAGCATCATGGTGCAGTGGTTAAACTGCAGTACTGCAGTCAAGACACTGCTCATGGCCTAAGTTCAATCTAGATGGGTTCAAGAAGCCAGCTCAAGATTGACTCAGCCTTTCATCCTTCCAAAGTTGGTAAATTGAGCACACAGCTTGTGTGTGGGGGGGGGAAATATGTAGCCTGCATAATTATGTTGTGAACTGCCCAGAGAATGCTTGAAGAGCTGCGTGGAGCAGTATTTAAGCAGCAGCTGCATTCTAAACTCTCCTTGAGACATGGCAATGAAGGCTATATTGAAGAGACCCTGTGCTTCAGAACTGGCCACTCTACCACTGTTTATAGCACAAGGACCTTTTTCCAAAAGCACACATGAAACCCACAACATATCTGCCTCATCTGATTATTCATACATATAGGACGAATTTTACGAACAATCTCTCACGCAATCTCTCACGCAATCCAGAAGCCTGTCATTGGAGGAAGCCCCACTGAACACAAAGAAACCTGTGTGCACTCTTATGGTCTCTTTGGAGCCTGTCCAAATCCCTATTAATAGGCAAAACATTCATATGGGCAAAAGGGAAGCATCAACAGCTTCTCCCTGTCATTCTACCTGGCTACTTCCCAGAAGGATCACAATAGATGTGATTGTGTCCCATTAGACTGCTCAGTAGAAGAAAGGGTGGCTTCCCAAATGAGCTCCCTGAATACAACCCACACACTAAGGTAATGAAACAGAAAGATGGGATGGATAGAGCATCTAAATGAGTCACTGGGAACATCACATTATCATAAAGCTGATGTTCAGCTCTGATTACAAGCTAGGGATCTCCTTGCAGACCTACAGTAGAATCTGCTTCCATTCTACATTCAAACTCACATTTTCCACATTTTAATTATCTGACAAGATTATTTCTTAATTCATCAATTGCTTTTCTACTCAACAAGGCCCCCAAAGCAATGTACAGTAAAATGCATTTTAAAGCAGTCTTTTAGAGATTTTAGAAAAAGAGAAATTAAAAGCTATTAAAAAGAAGAAGAAAAAACAGCCAGACAGAACAGTGTAGTTTTGACCACCTGCCAGAAGTTCAGCAAGGATCAAGTCAGTATGAACTGCCTTAGTAGAGAATTCCACAGTGCGGCTTGGCAAAGTGCAGCTAATGAAGCACATGCAGTCTGACTCCCTCCATTTTGTAAACTGACCCTCAAGAAGTCCCTTTTGCTCACTAAGGCGGCTGCTTTGTTCAAAACTGGTGGTCCTACACAACCCCAAGGTCATCTACAGAAGTTGCCTAGCCTTGTGTCACAGAGAACACCCTGTCTTATGTTTTTACCAACCTAGCCTCTCAGGATGATGAGACACACAAAAGGAACTCTGTTGGAGATCCCAAAATCTGGGCAGGCTCACAAGGAAGGAGATTCAGATAATCCTGCCCCCAACTGTTTATGGCCTTTTGGGTGAAAAAATGACAACCATCTCCCAATAAGCTGAATTTTCCATTAGTCAAAACTTTCAACATTTTTTAGTCTGGATGCTGGATCAAGCCTATGGGTTGGACTTTCTGACCTTGAGCGTCTACCTATTGCAATCTTATTGAGAGCTGTGACCATCATGCCCAAAGCTTAGGACTTAAGTAGATTATATAGGACCACAGGTATTCATAACACCCCCCCATTCACATCTAGAACTGAAATGGGGAGGTTACATGAAAAGGAATAAGCAGGAAAGGGATAAGAGCAAAACCCAACATGCCTCCTTGGAGTACTTCACTCTGTTCTACTCCTTAAAGCCATTTCCACCTATTACAGCCAACTATGAGCCCATCTATGCTGGCATGTAGCTATGATATATGGTTACCTGATAGCATTGTTTGGCACAGAAAAACATAGCAGCACAAGGATGAAGGTGGCAGAATGGGCCAATATTGCTCCCTTCTGCAATGGTTTTAAAGATAAGGCATTACAACTCGCCCCCATTCGACAGTCTAATGTTATGTTACATAATATATGAAGAGGCGAATGCTGGACACTATTTAAAAGGCAAAGTGCCCCTCCCGGAGTAGCATTTCATTTCCCCTCCCTGATCCCTCCTCTTCTGAAGTCACCATTGGGAAGCAACCTAAGATCCACAGACGGCCTTCAGGCTGCATGTTTATACCTCCTTATTGACAGCTATGCCCATTTCCCCTGTGAAAGCAACTACTGTCTATTATCAGGCTCCAGAATCCTTCAGAAGATATCTTTCAGGGCTTCTTTATGTCTCTATGCCAATCAAAGTTTTAAACAATACCAGGCAACAGATTCTTTCTTTATTTACAGGGTCTGCTGAGCCCTGTAGCCCATTTGTCACCAGGTGCCCAGGGGCTATAGCATCTGATGTGGTCCTTGTTTCTGTCTGTTTCCTCTCATCATAACTGATGGTCTGGTTTCTCAGCTGAGACCTGTCTGGCTTGGGAGACCCTTCAGGTAGCAACACTATCACCAGCATAGCCCTCAATCTCACTGAAGCTGTAGGTAAAAAGGCCTGTTGTTGTTGTTGTTGTTGTTGTTGTTGTTGTTGTTGTTGTTGTTGTTGTTGTTGTTGTTGTTGTTGTTGTTAGTAGTAGTAGTAGTAGTAGTAGTAGTAGTAGTAGTAGTAGTAGTAGTAGTAGTAGTAGTAGTAGTATCATCCTCGGGCACTTAGCACTGTTTCAGAGTGTTGCTGCTTGTGGCAACTTACCACAAATTCCAGGAACTGAGCCACTGAGGGCCAAACAGTATATGTTTTGCCTCAGAACTGGAATCTTCTGTGTCCGAAGACTCTAATCATATTTGAGCCTCCATTCAGACACAGTATTTGTCTGGTCTTTTGAACTTTAGAAGTTGGGCAGATCCCACACACCATGCACCACTAGCTTGGAATGTTATTTTTAAAAAAGTGTTAACATAACACCATTTTTTTTCAAAGTACATACAAATCTTCATGTGTTCCTGAAATTTTTGAGGTTAAAAAAACCAAGTTCTAAAATCCCTCAGACAAGCCTTGCCCCCTAATATCTTTATAGCAACATTCAGATGTTATTTGCTAGTTGAAAAGGAAATAACATTAGAATAAAATTGTTACTTGAACAAGTTACTCCTAAACATTAACTCTGCCTCTCACACATTGCAAATTAACTAGGAACTGTCTGTCATAGGCTGTTATGACAGATTAAGAATCAGATGTAATTGATTTTATGACAGGTTTCTATGAAATAAATTATTCTCACTCTGAGAAGTTTTTTTTTTTAAAAAAAAACTCTCTTTAATACATCTCTACTTTGATCAGGGGGAGGAATGATAACAGGGAAACACATCATAAACACAGACTGACCCTTTGAGGAATTATGCTGCTCTAAAGTTTACATACTCGTTGTACACAGAGCTTAAACCTGATTATGAATAAAACATACAAACAAGAGATTTTCTTTTGACTCTGTGTGTGCATGTTTACTCAGAAGCAAGCCCTACTACAAATCAGTAGGACTGGCTCCCTTGAAAGCAATCCCAAAACTGCAGTCTTAATAAATTAGTAAGTATGACACATTTTTCAAGCAACAGCAAATGCAGTTACTGCATTCCTTCCGTAGTTTATTGGTTTCAGAAGGGGATCAAGTCAGAAAATGTATAGTGTCTCCATAGTAAAACTTGGTTTACAAGTATCTCCACTACTAAATATTTACATGACCCAGGAAAGATCTAATCTCAGAAGTTTTCTGATGTAATCTCATAAGTATTCTTTTTAAGAAGAGCCATTTGTGTGTTATCTTTACCTACCCACCCTACATTCCCCACACAGAAACTACAGTTCATTAGGCAGAGAACAAGCACAATCAAGAAAGCACCAAGGAAACCATCTAAATTTGTTAAGTTTAAAAGGCAAGATTAGTAGTACCAAGGGATTGATAAGAATTGTCATGAAATCAAAATTCTGACAGCAACCCCATATGGTATAAATATGGTGGGAAATAACACTGTTAACAACAACATTTCCCACAGCACACATACAACATATGGGCATCACACCCAAAATATAGGTAAACACCAGGACAATATGTTTGAGAAATCTAGCATAGTGAGTTTTCCTAGATATAACTGGACTGGTGTTTTAACCTGTCTTGTATATGACATTTTACACCTTACATTTCCTGTAAGGAATGCTAGTGCAACACCAATGTTTCCTGAAACTGATTCATGCTATAATCGTGATGTATGAATCTGCCCTCAGAAAAAGTCATAACTCATATACATCACACCTCATTACATCAGTGTGCCAGGCTGACCTTATCAACAGGTTCAAAAGGAGGAGGACCTTCCCTGTTGTAGGTGTGTCCCTTCCCTCAAGAACCAGTTCTCTGTGACCATATCAATGGCTATTAAAACAGGAGGACAGGGTTGACAATATGGGGGTGGGGTGGGGCACCATACTTTCTCTCCTCTCCAATGTTGTTCATTTTACAAGAAGTGACCTTCTTTTCCATTCTCTTCTAAAACTAGCTCTGCCATTAAAAGTCAGAATAAAGGTCTATTTTTGTGAAAACAAACCTAAAAGGACATGGAACTCGCTAACTCCCTTTCAAGTTGATAAATGTCAGCTATTTTCTCCCAGCTCCTGGTCCATTTGCTCCTCCCATTTTGTTTTGCCTTCAGACATCCCCCCAAATATCTTCTCAAATTTGGGCAAAACCTCAAAAGCAAAATGAAATGAGATGAGACTTAAGATTCCTTTTGGAGGATATTTCTTCCATCTCTGGAGTGTTAACAGGGGAAAATGGAAAGCTGATCTTTCCACAATAAATAGACATAGTACTAGATCTCATTATCCTGAAGCACTTTGATTTGTACTCAGAGCATGATTTTTTAAAATGCAAAACACACCTAGTGCAAATGACCAGACTTCAGGCTTAAAACTGGCTAAAACATATTGATCATTATCATGGAATAGGAAAGTCCTATTCAAAACCCATCAGTTAAATATAACTATAAGTCCCAACTAGAGTAGGTTCAATGAAACAGTGGGAATATGGTCATTCAACACTTTTGAATATCCCGTTGATTTAATCCAGTTACTCAAGCTGGGACAAGCAATTCCATTCACCTCTATGATTACAGCTTAGCTGAGAAATTAATTGGCAATTAATGAATCCGTAATGACTTGCATCATTCCAAAAGAGTAAGAAACAAAACCCACAGCTCAACGGACAATCCATGGGTTATAAATATATGTCTGATTCAGCTTCTTTCACTAAGTGTTGTTGCATCTGGGGATGGAGCAACGCCCAGAACTCTGGGCTGACAACTCAGGTGTTACACAACACCCTGGGTGGCAAACTCATGGTTATGCTTCTAACTTGTGAGGCGATCATCAGAATGTGTTACTCATTATTTTAGAACTGAAGAGCCAGAAAGGAACCTATGCATCATCGAGTCCTGTCAAAGCGGCCCAGTGGAGAATTGAACTCCCAACCTCTGGCTCCCCAGCCAGATGCCTTAACCCAGTGGTCCTCAACCCTGGGCCTCCAGATGTTCTTGGACTACAGCTCCCAGAAGCCTTCACCACCACCTCTGCTGGCCAGGATTTCTGGGAGTTGAAGTCCAAGAACATCTGGAGGCCCAAGGTTGAGGACCACTGCCTTAACCCACTGAGTTATCCAGCAGTTCACTGAGCTATCCAGTAGTTCAATGAGGCATTCTGTCAGTCGTAATCCCTAGAAAGAGATTTTTCCTATCTGGTAAAGAGTAGTGAATTTTGTATGTTTGAACTTGGGTATTTGGTTAGTAATTAATCTGTCACTTTTAAGTTATATATCATCATCATCATCACCACCACCATCATCATTGTCATTGTCCTACAAGACAACCTTGACCCCAGTAATTTAAGAAACTATGGCTAAAATCCTGTTGCAAATCCTTTACAACATGCAACAGGGATGATATCTGCTGCAGCCATGCTGCGTCCTACTGGGGCAACAAAAACCTTCGTAGAGCTTCCCTCAGCTCTTGGAGATCCTGAGGGAGCCATGAAAATGGAGGAAGAATGATTTAAACCTGGAAAAGTGCTGCCAGCAGTCCTGGTAGCAGCAATTTTCTGCCTTTGAACTGTCCCTTCTCCTGTTCCAAGTCTCCAAAAGGCTGCCCCAGGATGAAGGAGATTCAAAGGGTTTCCCAAAATCGCGGTGGTGGTGGCGGCAGCTAGGAACTATTTTACTGCTCTGAAATGGCTGAGGCACAGCTGCACCTGATAATATCATTCTTGTTGCAAGACCTACAGTTGAGCAACAGGATTTCAGCCAATGTGCAAAGTCCTGCTGGCATAACTTCACACCAGCCTAACCCAGACTGCATACTAGAAATATTTAATTGAAATGAATTAAAAGCTTTCCCCCTGCCCCAATTTTAGGTTCTGAAGCTCCTCAGAGTCCCCGCTTGCCCTGGGGAAGTCTTTGGGAGCATTGCAACAGTAGAGGGGAATGCTTTTTACTTGATAAGTTTTTTCCTATTCTATCTGTTGAGTTCTCCTTTTTCTCTCTTTAATTAATTTCTTACAGCCTTTCTTAAGTTGCAGCAGTTCCTCCACTTCCCTTGATGATGGGTTTTTGTTTTTATTTTGTTTAAATTTTGAAATTACCAGGGTTTTTTGCATCAACACACTCCTTATCAAACCAGTTATAGGACCTGCACTTGTTAGTATGGGTTTTTGTTGAGTTATTTGAATCAGCTAAGTCTACTAGTTTATTTATTAGTGTTTCATACAGCGCAATTATGTTGCTACTTTGGCCCACTTTGAGAAAGGTGGAATGGATCTCAGAGAACTGATTGTTATTAAAAAGATTAGTAAAATAAATTCAGCCCTTTCCTGACCATTTGATCCTGGAGTTGGTCAGTATCATCTCAGGATTCATAGGCAAGGCCTTCTCAATATGAGTGTGGTGTTCTTGTAACTTCAGGTACAATTTTAATGGCAGGTGATCACTATCAATCCTGCTGTCGATCACCAGATTGATGACAGTATTCAGTATGTTACAGCTAACAATCATAATCTATGGTACTCATCCTTGTTCCCAACCAGAAAGAGAATTCCTCTGGTATGTCACCTGAAATACTTCCATTTAATATATGTAGGTCAAGCTGATAAACTAGCTGTGCCAAATTAAGGCCTGCATAATTACTGATGGTATCTTTAAAGAGGCGCCTAGTGACTATGGGGACGTGTAATCCATCAGGGGGGCATAAATTATAAGCAGCATAAAGAGCCAAGTCATTTGTACCCAATCTGGCATTAAAATCACCTCCAATTATCATTTGGTCATCGTTAGTTATCAAAAGGTTTTGAATATAGGAATCAAGGTCTTGGTAAATCTGTTCGATCTGGGTGTTCCGTCTCTGTGGTGATAAATATACATTGATGAGCACTATTGCACAGTGATGAAATTTGACCCTCACTGCTGCAGCATACTGATCAAGGGAGGGAAGTTTGGTCATTATAATACTGAGCTTAGTTGAAACTTGAAAAATTAGTGTGGGGTTGTGAGCGGTAGTCCAGACTCCAATGGTAGTGACCTGGTAGTGATTTTTTTTCCTATTAATGGCTCCCATCCCTAGTATCCCAATGGTTTTGCAAGGACAAAAGTCAGCCCTAGGGAGCCATGTAAACTAATATGTGAGGAACGGGAGGTTTTAATTTGATTTAACTAAATGCTTCCAGAATCTAATTTGGTTTAAACAAGTGCAAAGATATGCAACAGGATTCTGTCCAATGTATAATACTATTTACACTTATTTAAAAAGTAATGATATTACCATTGCAAAATAGTGTCATTATTACCCTCAAGAACCAATGTGTTAGAAATACATCATGACTTGTAATGTATTACTTGCAAGCATAACATTTGCAAATTATTATAATTCTTCCAATGTATTACTTGGAAACCACAATTTCCTATTTTTCACTTCAGATATTATGCCAACCATCATTAAGCTTCAAAAACCATGTTTAATAAACCAAGAGAGATACATATCACTTAAGCAGAGAAAGTCTCAAATCTGAAAGGAGACCAGAGAAGATGGATTCAGTGAAATATTGCTAATTAATATTTGCACTGAGCTAGAAACAGCAATTCTTAAAAGACCCTGAAAGCCAACAATTCTCAGCTCTGCAGAAATTAGTGTATTTTTCTTCCATCCTTTAAGGAATTGCTCATGAATAGCTAAAGGCTCAAAGAGTCACACAATCAATGAGTTTACATTGAAGAAATCTAATGAATAATCGACACATAAAATTGAACAAATAATTAACATACTGTATAACCTTTAACACACATACCAGATTAAGACAATCACACAAACAATTGAATAATATTTATTTATGTGTGTGTGTATATATGTGTATGTGTATACACACACACACACACCCCCCTCATATACTAAAATGTTCTATATATATTCTTTCTTGAGTGTAGCTAGAAATGCACAGCCTACCAAAGGCTGGATCACACAGTTCTGCTAGTCATACGCTCTATACTGACCTTCTGAAACCACAAAGACTTCCATATTAAGTTCACTGCAACAGCTCCATTAATAGCTAACCACTATCCAAGTAGACCTTCCCTTAGGGATAACAAAGTATCTATCCTTGCAATTAAATATGGCATGGACAATGCCATCACATAGTTTGGTCACTAGATGGCACTGACTATGTCTGGGTGGAATCATCAGTAATTTCCTGATTGGTGTATCCTTTTTCCATGACACTCATACATTGATGTCGGCACCAAGTATCTCAAATTTTTTTTTATAGATGTTTATTTTTAAAGCCCACACAAATATTCAACAATTCCTTCCATTTATGTTCCATACCTGATCTCTCAATCTTTCCTGGTGGCCCATTATTGCAGTAGCATGATGGGGATACTTTTGCTTTAGATGCTCCAAGAAAGCTTCTCTCTTCTTGTCCATATCTGATGCCTGCATTGCCAGAATTTCTTTGGAACTCCGAGGGCCTCCTACAGTGTGTCTCCGAGGTATGTTGCGGCCTGCCTTTGAATGGGAAGTCTGGCTGTTTCCAGATGCAATGAGTTCCTTAGGCCATAGACATTCTGCATCATCTAATGAGGCTCCACGCAAATTGCTCTTCCCATGGTCTGCAAATTTAAAAAATGCAAAATGTTGTAAAAATAGAATCTGATTGATTGTGCCTATAGGGGAAATGGAGCTCTACTTTTCAGTCTGTTGTTGGAAAGCTGCACTCAATGCAGTTCTGTTTCATTTAGAAAGGAATAGTATATGCTATTGATTTTAAATAAAATAACCACAAAAGGGGCAGTTTGCATAAACTGTATAAAAATATGCAATCCTGCATGGAAATTGGATCATTACAGAAAGCATGTCTTTGCTCTATTGTTCTCCATACTAAAGGTGGAAGGTGAGTTGTAAGCCTCTTTCTCTCTTAAGGTTTGAAATCTACAGTATATATACAGCATATATAATCATCATCATTATCATTAACACCATTATCATCATCATCATCTCTTTTTAAGGGGTTGTAATGAGTACTCCTTCAAGACCATAACTGACAAAATTCTTTTTATAGAGGGGAGCAGGGAGCAGGAATCCTCAGCATTTTTCCAGTGTGTTCTCAACATGTACTGAAACTTCTATAAAATAAAAAGAAAAGCACTAGTCTTTTCTTTGGTTCCTATCCCCCCCTTCATCCCCAGTTTTCAGATTATAGCCTTGGTTTTAAATTTCATGGATCTCGCTTGGATTTTATGCCTCTCCGAGACAGCAGACTGGAAAATACAGTGTCACTTTTTCAATAAACCATTCTTTTGAGAAATGAAATAAAAGCAAGTCTATGTGATGAGGGCATATACTGGCGGGGGTGGGGAAAAGTCAGATAATTCTTACAGCTTTACAATCTACTTTGAGGCTGGCCTATTATGGATAGCTCTGTGGAATGAACACAGGCATAGCATGGATATTAAAGCTAACCTTATAGTCAGGTAACTGAGTAACACAAACCCCCTCAGGGCCCAAAAAGAATAAGGCAGGTTGAAGACATGTTATCTAATACCTATGGGGAAAAATTGGTCAGTGAAGAGCAAAATGAGAAACATAATCTCTAAAAGCATTTTCCAAATCCACTTTAACATGACCTGCTATTAATATGTGGTCTTGGTTCTCCTTATTATTAAAATGAATTATTCTCATGGCCTAAGTCCTCCAGGGTTTCAATAATTCTGAATATTTTTTAAGATTCAAGATATTGGTTGTTCAATACTTAAGTTCAACTGAACTCTCTCTCTCGCTCTGTCCCCACTTGTTTCAGTAAGACTGACTTCTATAGCTGGATGTCTAGGATCAGAGGCCCACAACCTCATCCTATGAATTCTTAAGTCGTTGTGCCATGAAAAAATGCACACAATTGACTCTAGACTGTGGGTTCCTACGTGCTCACAGTGAAAAGATATGATACCTCTGTCTGTCTATTTGCTGGCTGGATAGTTCAGTAGTTTAGGCACCTTACTGCAGGTGAGAGATTGGCAGTTTGATTCCCCACTCTGCCTCCTAGTGGAAGAGCCAGTCTGTGTAGTCATGGGTCACCTGCACAGTCCCAGGGTAGTCCCAGAAGAAGGGAGTGGGTAAAGGGGGCACTCACCATGGGTCAGAATTGACTTGACAGCATGCAATGATCTACCTGTCTGTCTGTCTACTTACCTACCTTTTCCCCATGATTGGGACCTGATGTAGCTTACAATCTAGCTTTAAAATGTCATCACTAAAACCACAATAAGCTATAAATATTAAAATATCAACATCAGTTATAATATTAAAAAGGCAAATGAAAGCACTTCTAAAATTTCAGTGAATGAAGTCTGCCAAGGCCATGTTAAAAGTACAGTCCAGAAATTATGTGAGAGTCGGAACACATATTAAGGCAAATGTGCATTTCCTTTTCTTACAATGTGATCCCTGCAAACACATAAACGTTTCAGTGCTACGTGCCTGAGAGGTCAGACACGCAAGCAATGTTGTTCTATTTCCCAAATGACCAACTGCCCTCCCTCCAAGAGAGAGCAGGTTAACATGCCAAATGCGGACTGAAGCAAGCTCATGTTAGAATAAACAGTCTTTTCCTCTTAAGGGAGCTCTCTTTCCAATGAATTGTTAACTGTTAATTGTTTTGCTTGGCCTTGGGTCTTCAATACTGCTTATCATCATCATCGTCATCTCAACAGCACTTGGAACTGTTCAAAGTGCTTGTGTTCCTCATTACAACACCACAGATGGGAAGACTGAAAGAATGGCTTGCCTAGAAACACAACTAAGAGCACCAGTGGTGAAACATGAACTGATGTTTTCTTGGTTCATAGCCCAACTACTGCTTCACACCCATTCTGTTTTTTAATTATTTGCATGCATAGCCTTTTAAAAATATGCAGACAATTCTTTTTCTTTAACTATAATTCCCAGAATTCTCCACTTAGCATTGCTGCTGGCCAGGCTGTTTGGGAGATTCTTCAAAAAGTTTCCCGAACTCTGCAATTTCAACAACACTGTTCAGCTTTCAGAGTGCTTTACAAGTCTCTCCTTCTGCCTACTCATATAATGGCAGGCCTTTCTCTGCTCATTTTAGACACCTTTGAATCCCACTATGCCCTTCTGAGAGGCAGAGGGACTTTTGATCAAGCAGAGGGACTTTTGCTCCTACGGAGTAAGTGAACATAGGAGGATAGTTTATATGGAGTCAGGCCACATGTATACCTAGTCCAATAGGATCAACAATGACTTGCAGAAGCTCACGAGGGTTTTAAGAAAAAATCTTTTGTACCCTCATACCTGGAGATGCCTAATATTCCCGGCTAGTCTCTCATCTAAGCATTCACCAAGCTGGCCCTGCTTTGCCTCCAAAATGAATACACAAGTGGATATGTTAAGGTATGGTGGTAGTCAAATATCTTCAGGATGGTACAGTGGAAGCAGCTGGACCCAAATGTTCCCTTCCTATTAGCACAGGAGTGGACTGCTAGATCCCACTCCTGCAGTTGTCCACAGATGGTCCCCAGTCAAAGCACCAGAAGGAGATCTGCCACCAGCAGAATGGTCCCAACTGGTACTTGCAAATGCTGTATGACAGCAGACGGCTTTACTCTTCCTCTCTCTATTTACTAATGGAAGACAGCAGCCCGAATTTCTCTCCTCTGTCATGCCCCAAAGTGGGGGATCCAGATCTCTGCATGGCAGATTAGGCCCATGGGACAGAATCCTGCCCAAGCCCCAACCAACATTATGAGGAAGGCTCTTGATCCACTGCATGTTTTTACTAACGGAAGAGACAAAAGAAGACATTTTCCAGAAATTTCCATTTATTTGTGAACTGTGGGGTGAGTGAGGGAAGCTCTCAGTTCCCTGGAGCAGGCTTTCAGTAAATACAAGGAACCACAGTGAGCACAGTGGTAAAGATCCCTTGTCCCTCTCTGAAGAGAGGAGGTACAACAGGATTCAACCCTAGGTGTGCTATTTTCCAACAGGCTCAAAGAAAAAGCACGGGACAGGGGAATTTGCATCTGCTAAAGACTTTAAAAAGTCAGCCAGCATTCCTTTGTACTTTATATTGTTAAGGGGCTAGAGTATAGCTGCCGCCACACATGCTGAGGGCTGGTGGAGAAAGAAATATTTTCCATGTGTAACATAATTGCAAAACCATCCAATCTTGACAATTTTTTAGGATAATCCTGTCCGAAAATTCAAGGGAAATTTTCTACCACAAAACACTATTAAGATAAGAGACATACAGAGATGTCTCCCAGAGCAGTCAGCCAGACTCTGGTTTGGGAGAACAGATTGAGAAAACGCTTACACTTGATGTTTTAATCTGGTGCATCCTAAACACAGGCCAGTCCCTCCCCTCCCCTTCTTTGTTTGTCAAGCTTCTGGTGGCAGTTGAAATGGCCCATTGGGTTGCCGACAGTGCAGCCATTCAAGCATTAGGTTTTGTTCACATCTCCTCATTTAAGGATCACAAAGCAAACAGTGCATTATGTCAACAAAACCATTGTGAGTGCTTCTTTCAGGCCCCTAAAGCTGTGTCACAAGCAGAACTGAATGTTCGTGTTAACAGCTCATTTTGCTGCTTTGTCCACAGAGCAACACAGAAACACCTAATCAAGGAATACAAAGGCTACTTCAGTCACAATAATTTCTCTATACAAGTTACGAAACCTTTGCCCCTCCAGATATTTTGAACTACAGTTTCCATGATCCCTTGCCATTTGCTTCTGGGAGTTGAGGTCTAAAACATCAAGAGAACCAAAGGTTTCCCCATATAGCCCGTATTTCCAGGCTGGGGGTGTGGGGAGCAATGCTTACAAAGTTACTTATTAGAAGGAATGTAGTGTTCATAAAGTAAGTTATTGTCATTACTTATTACACCAACAAAGTAACTAATACAGATGAGGGAAGCTGGAGTGGTCTGGTTTGTGCTTAAATGGTTTTTATGTACTGTATTTTATCTTTCACTTTAGCAATCCTTCCATTCACATTGATCTACATTTCTTTTCCCATAAGAACAATCCAGACAGATATTTGGATCACTACAATTTGTCTCCCTTACAATTAATGACACTCCTCTTCCCACTCATCCCCACCTTTTCCTGAAACCATCATTCAGGAGGCTATGACAACTTTCCTTTTTTTAATTTTGTTAAATAAAGTGACATAGCGCAACAGCAATGTATCTGCCTAGCCTCGTGGCGCAGTGGTTAAACTGCTGTACTGCAGCCAAAACTGTGCTCACGACCTGGGATTCAATCCCAGGTAGCCGACTCAAGGTTGACTCAGCCTTCTATCCTCTTGTTCAATATGTTACTTTTGAAATTCAACTTCATTATATCCTCATTATTGAAAACATAATGAGTTACTGGTGCCAATCTTATAGGTAACTCACTACTTCTAAATTGAAAAAAAGAAATAAAGTCCATGAAGATTTCACACATACATTGATAATCTATGCACATTTTGCAGTTTACACACTGTGAGGATAGGAGCCAGAGTGAGCCGTCCCCTCACGAATATGATATAAACTATGAACATAAAAGCGTGGAGAGAGGAAAAGAAAGAGAAGTTAAAGGAATAAAAGAACATGCAGCAGAGATGTGCGAGGAGAAGGAGGGAAAAGATAGCCACACGGGAGAAATAGAGAGAGCTCGAGGAGAGAGGGAAGGCGCGAGGAAGAAAGTGCCGTTAGGACAGTTAGAGACGTTGACCAGGGAGGAGAGAAGACAAAGTGAGGAAAGGGAGCGGGTAGATGTGTTAACAACAGAAATAGGAGGGGTTTCAGCTGAGACCGAGAAAGTGAGTGTGTTCTCAGAGAAAGAAGCTAAAGAACCAGAAGAGATCGGTCATGTCTTCTCTGTACCTCAGAAAAGAACGGTCGAGAGGGTAGACGATCCAGGAGAGGGTACTTCTGCCAAAGTAACCTAACGGCTGATTATCCAGGGGTTAAGTCCCATAGAATGGACTGTCTTAGTGTATCCCAGGGTGCTTGGTCCAGAGAGATCAATCCCAACACCTACAGGAGACCGGAAAATGATGATAGAGCAACCCGCAATGGTAGAATGGGCTCGTCACCCGTGTTGCGGGACTCCATGTGTGGGACACGACTCCCGCTTCAAAGAAACAACCAAGAAAAATTAAAAAGGAGAAAGTTGCTGTTGAAAGATGTTGAC
The DNA here is from genome assembly GCF_051106095.1 of Pogona vitticeps. Lineage (NCBI taxonomy): Eukaryota > Metazoa > Chordata > Lepidosauria > Squamata > Agamidae > Pogona > Pogona vitticeps. Next base: position 18,904,982 of record NC_135788.1, read on the forward strand.
GAGCGTTCTTTGTTATGGGTATGGGAGGAATCTCCTCTCCAGTTATCTGTTTGCTGTTTGAGTGAATTAAACAAAAGAGACTCTGTTATTGTTAATAATAAAAATACTTTTATTCATGAATCTGCTACTTCAATTTTGTCTCAAGATCTGGAACAGCCTGATTCGAACCCAGAACCTTCTCACACACACAAAGATTTGTATTTCCTGGTAGGAAAGTAGACTTTGCTGAGGGAGCAGTAAAATTCAGAAGAGTGAGGGAATACAAAAAAAAAAAAAAAACACACACACACACACACACACACACCATGCTGAGATTACTTCCAAACTCTAACACAACTCTACCAAAAGCAATGTTTATTTGGTTCACATGAGGACCAACGTATTTAATCAAGGCAGATGGTTTTGCCCAAATGTCTTCTTGCAAAGTAACAGAAATATTTAGCAAGAAGAATGAAAAATAGACCACTATCATTGTGAACCTTTTCCTACCACCCTTGTTTTGTCTTTTTTAAAGAGTAAAGCTGTAAGATAATAGCAAATACTGACTGAAATCCAGTGTAGTAAGTCACACTAGAGTAGACCCATTGTATCAGTGGGGATTTGGTGAGTCAAATTTTCTATAAGATCCATTAAATCAAGGGGCTTATTCTAGTTATGACTTACTATGCTAAAGTTGCAACTAGCATAGGTCCGTTTGAATCAACAGAACATAGAGGGGAGTTGACATACCACATTCCCACTGATTCTATGGGTCTGCCCTAGTCCTTCTTACTACACTAAGCAACAGGATTTCAAACACTATGTGTACGTCCCCAATATATAGCCTAACTCCCAAGGACAGACGAGCCTTTGCAGAATCAACCATATACAGTGGTGCCTCGCATAACGTTTGCTTCGTTTAACGTTTTTTTCACTTAACGTTTATTTTTTCAGAGTCAGATTGTGCTTCGTATAACGTTTTTCCCTATGGGCGATTTTCGCATAGCGTTTTTGGGACCATGCTTCGCTTAACGTTTTTTGTTTTAGGTCCCCTGCTTCACTTAACGATGTTTTTTTTCAATTAAAAAAGTGTCTTAGAAGGGTCAAAAACGGTTCTAAATGCTTGGATTCGTTAGAGGACCCCTTAAGACATGTGCAAACCTGATTTGGCTTTGATCTGACTTTTCGTTAATTTTTTGTGAATTTTTGTTTTTTGGCCCATAGGAACCAATGGACCTGTCAAAATCTGACAGCTCCATGCTTTCCTATGGGGGAGAAAACAATTTACAAAAAATTAACGAAAGTTCAGATCAAAGCCAAATCAGGTTTGCACACAACTTAGGGGGTCCTCTAACGAACCCAAGAACTTAGAACAGTTGCTGAGTCTTCATTAATTTTTTGTGAATTTTTTCTTCCCCCATAGGAAATAATGGAGCTGTCAGATTTTGACAGCTGTCAAAAGTTGGGGGGAAAAAATTCACCATTAATTAACGAAAAGTCAGATCAAAGCCAAATTAACTTTTGCATCTGTTTTAGAGGGTGCAGAAGCTAATCCAAGCATTTAAAACCATTTTTGACCCTTTTATGACACACTTAATTTTGCAAAAATTGACTTCGCAAAGCCATTGAAACGTATTGAGTCAGCTACAATACATTCCAATGGAGGATACATTGTATCATTTAACGATGTTTCCTATGGGTTTTTTCGCTTAAGGACGGCAATCCGTGCCTACTGGAACGGATTAACCGGTTTCCAATGCATCTCTATGGGAAATGGTGTTTCGCATAAAGTTTTTTTCGCATAAGGTTTTTTTTTTTTGGAACCAATTAAAAACGTTATGCGAGGCACCACTGTATAGCCTTTACTTAAAATAGTGCAATTTAGAGAAACATATTGAGGGACGTGGTGGTGCTGTGGGTTAAACCGCAGCAGCCTTTGTGCTGCAAGGTCAGAAGACCAGCAGTTGTTAGATTGAGTCCACCGTTGCTTGTCCCAGCTCCTGCCAACCTAGCAGTTTGAAAGCCTGTAAATGCAAGTAGATAAATAGGTACCACCATGGTGGGAAGGTAACGGCGTTACGTGTCTAGTTAAACTGGACACTTGACCACCGAAACTGTCTTTGGACAAACACTGGCTCTACAGCTTGGAGACGGGGATAAGCACTGCACCCTAGAGTCGGACATGACTGAACTAAATGTCAAGGGGAACCTTGACCTTTATCTTATTGAGGGTACACAGGATTTTCCCCATGATGAGTGCTTCTAATTAGAGCTCTTTGGAAATATTCCATAGCTATAATCTGAAGATCCCTTTCCCAAAAGTTTTACTAATGTCAATGTTGTTAGGGGGCAGGGTCCTGGGACTGCCCTTTCTCATTCATATGATGTTCTTTCTTCTTTCAAATCTCTTCTCCTTCCTAACAGGAAAAAAGAAAGGACAGAATAAAATGGCCAGCATGAGTGTGGCCTTTTTCTCTTCTTCTAAGCCTTATTCCCTTGCCATACAAATTTTCCTAGTCTTCTGCCAAGCTTCTCATCTATTTCAGAAAACTTCTGTCTTAAGTCTCTCTCTTCCTCCTCCTCCTTTTTAATGATCCAGCTTCATTGTGTCAGAATACAGGTTGTAGACACCTGGTGACCAAAACTCCTAATGGACCGAGGCTCCCAGTTTCCAGGCCTTCAATAAAAAGGATCCCCCCCCCCTTTTTCCTTCTGACTTCATTTCTTCATTTCTCCAAACCAAGGTCAGAAATGCAGCCCTGTCACAATATGACCATCAACTAGAAAAATGAGACATCAATGTTTTTTTATTTTTTAAAAAGGATTCAGTGACCATTAGTATGTAAATAAGTAGAAGGCTTAGCAAGATTAGGAACCCCATGTCTCCAGGTGTTAATTCATAGACTATATTTCCATGATACATGATCTTTCTTATTGATCAACCGGTTGGTTGATTGACTGAGTTTAAATATCTTTGCCACTTTTCTAATATCTATACCACTTTTCTCTCCTGAAATGAAATCATCCAAAGCTGTTTCCAAAGACAATGTTTTTCAACAAATCTCTTTCCCAGAGGGCTCACAATCTAAAGAACAGAGAAAAATCAATGCAGGAAAATGAGAGAGAAGACACAGAATAAACAAATCAACTGGCCATATTAGCTTGGGTTAGTGGAAGTCATACTTTACCAACATACCAAGCGAACCAAAGTAGCTTACTGTTAATCATCTGTTTATCTTCTAGTCCTGTGAATTAAATATAGTATTCAGGAAATAAAAATCAATGGTTTCTGCATTCCTAACATTTGAATGAAAGTACTAAAATAGTTGATACTATTTCTTCCTCCTCATTCTGAAAACTTCTGGTTCAAAGGTCTCATTTGTGTATTTACATATGTATGTCCATGTCTGTTTTGAAAGAGAGGCTCAGGATAGGAGGGTACACCAGAGAATCTCAGGGAGAATGTACGCCCTCATGCCCTTTTAAAGTGTATACCCAAGCTTCTTGGAGAGCTTCAGTCACTAATAGGCCACAGCCTTGGTGATCAGGCCCCAATATATGTGCTCTTAGCTTCTAACACTCCCTTATTAAGGTTTCCCTCCACTCCCCCCCCCCCCGTAACCAAAGTGCTATGACATCTTAATGGGCTTTCCCCTGCCTTATCAGGTAAGCAGTAGTATGATGACTGCATTAACAAACTGATTTTAGAAGTATTCGCGAAGGCTTTCACGGCTGGGATCTAATGATTTTAGAAATCTTTAGCTGCATAAACAGAGGTCTTTCAAAAAGCTTATGGGTCTTAAGTGACAATTCAAGATACCCCCCCCCCAAAAAAAAACTTTATATTACAGGACGAATAGTTTAAAACATTACCATCTCAACCTTTCATGTCATGCAGCTCACCATATGATCAGAAAAGTCCCGTGCACGTCATATCCTCATACAGGATATTTTAAAAACACAGACCCCGTGATCATCAGTCAGTCTGGATTCTCGTCGCCTGCCCAACCCCTTATTGGCAGATTTGGGGATCAGTGATACAACACACAACCCTTCCAAGCTCTCAAAAGAGTGACTGAATTTCCAGACAGTTCCTCACAGTACTATGGCTTGTGCTGTGGAGAAGTTGAAGAGCAGGTGGAAATGAACTACTCTTCCCAGCAGGAAATGCAATATTGTGCTTGTGTTTGGTACCATAGTCCCTGGAAAAGACCCTGAAGTTGGGAAAGTGTGAGGGCAAGAGGAGAAGGGGACGGCAGAGGATGAGATGGTTGGACAGTGTTGTCAAAGTGACCAGCATGAATTTGACCCAACTCCGGGAGGCAGTGGAAGGAAGACAGGAGGGCCTAGCATGCTCTGGTCCATAGGGTCACAAAGAGTCAGACATGACTTAACAACTAAACAACAATGGTACCATAGACATGAGCAGAGAGAACATCTGGGGAATGGACAAGATTTTATGAACATGAAAACTCACAAATACTGAGCCAGTTACAAACTGAGCTGACAGACATTAGCTGAAATCCTCCTGAGCAGCTTTACATGTGCAAAGAAGATGATGTCATAAGCACCAGCAAATTGCTACTTACTGAAGGTAATTTCCGGGTGCATGCAACTCTTACACAATGAAACAAAGTTGCATGGACTCCATAATTGCCGAAGAAAACCTTTAATCAATGATAATTTGCTGCTGCTGTTGCTGCTACCACTGCTGAAATAATAGGGATCTCCACAAATACAAGAAGTGCTATGAATTATCAGTTTTTTCTGTTGTAGGAATGAGCAAGCTAATGTTCAATTCAAATGCTTTGGACTACAGCTCCCACCATTCCTCAGCCATGGCACACTGGAGGGAACTTCTGCAAGTTGCAGTGCAGAACATCTGGAGTGGAACAGGTTGCCTTTCCCCTCCTATATTTTTTCATACTAACAAGATCAAGCACTTCTCAAAATTTAAGATACGATAGTGGAGACTTGTGAATCGACAAAATGTACTAATCCACAAATACATTCCAATCATCTCTCAGGATCTATGATATACTGATGGTCTGGGAAGGAAGCTTAAATTCTCTTACAGCTTACCAATGAATGAATGAATGAATATCTTCTGCCTGATCACCTAGAGATTATTCTTAGACACCACAGTTGCGTAGGGGTGTGTGTGTGTGTGTGTGCGTGTGTGTGTGCGTGCGTGTGCGCGCGCGCGTGTGCGTGTGTGTGTGCGTGTGCGTGTGTGTGTGTGTTCTGTGCCATCAAGTCAGAACTGACTTATAGGGCTTTCAAGATAAGTGAGATATTTGAGGAGTGGTTCTACCAGTTCCACTCCTCCAGTTGAGTTTCCATGGCCAAGTGGGGATTTGAACCTTATTCTCTAGAGTCCTAGTCTGTCATTTTATCTACATCACATGGGGAAACATTGAATAATTATACACTTAGAGCTGTTTGCTATTTTCATCTGTTCCATTTCATGGATGTGTAGTAAACGGTATCTTTACATCAAAATATTTATAACTGTGGGAAAGAGCTAAATTTGAGGTTACGGAAATATCAAATAGGCTGGGGCAAAATGACATGCAGTATTTCCAGCCAACTACTCATATATGCCCCAACCATACTCCACAGCACCAAATTTAGGTCTTTCCCACATTCAGGGATATTTGGATTTCTATATACCATTTATTACACATCCATGAAATGGAACAGATGCTCTGAAACCATCTGACAATAGCATACAGCTCAAAGCGTTGACAGGCACAAGTTGTCAAGGCAACTATCTAAAAGTAGACAGAACCTGCTGACCAGTATAATCCAGTGATCAGAGCACTGGAATGTGACTTGGGAAACATACCATAGGTTTGGGTTCCTACTGAGATGTAAAACCCATTGAGTGACTCAATCCAGTCATTCTGTTTCAGTCAGACCACTTCACAGGTTTGTTGTGAAGATACACTACTCTACCTTGAGCTCTCTTAAGGAAAATCAGGACAAGAATAATAAGAACAGTAACGACAACAAGAGCTACAACAATAATATGCATCCTAGACTTCCAACCTCTATGCATTAAAAAAAAATTTTAAAAAAAATTAATGATGTTGAATATTTCGTTCTACATTGTAGTCAATTGTTTTAAATTGCCTCAGGGTTTTGTTTTGTTTTGTTTTGTTATGCTTGCAGCCTGCCTGAGAGCTTAGAATATAGGGTGGGCCATATATATTTTGATTAATAAATAACCAAAAAAACACAAGCACCAGAGACTGTATACAAAAACATACCTGCTGGTATCAGCACATGGAGATGCATCCAGGTGTACAAATACTAATTAAATCAAACAAAATAATAAGAAGGAAAGGAACGAAACTCTGTTTTGAGACAAGACACTCCCCCCACCCCCACAAATGCTGGCAATGAAGAACTGCTGGATAGTTCAGTGGTTTAAGGTATCTGGCTGAGCAACCAGAAGCTGGGAGTTCAATTCCCCACTGTGCCTATTTGAAGGGGCTGGACCTGATGATCCATAAGGTCCCCTCCAAGTATGCTATTTTAAGATGATGATGATGATGATTACTATTATCCTAATACTTGCTACTCAGAGAAAGAGAGAGAACACCCACTCTGTATCTAAACATTTAATCTATAGGAATAAAGGAACACAAGCTTTAGAGGAATCTCTCTGTGAGATAGACAAACTAGCATCCCGGAGAGTTGAGAACTCTTAAAAGTTAAAAGATACAGTAACAGGCATGCTATCAATTGTAATTCCCCAAAGCTGAACTGGAAGGATTCCACAAATACCCACATTTGAATTAGTTTGAACTATCAGTTGTGTTGTCTAAAAACTGTTCTCAGGAAGGACATAATTCTCATTCAATTTGGAACAGAATCTACAGATTTTGATCATATATATAAAAAAGCTGTGCTCACAGCTGCTGGTTGCAACAAACTCATGATTTTCACTCTGAGTGTACTGTATGTCTCCGGGCTTTAAAACATGAACTCAGAATTGACATTCGTTTATAAACAAGTGCGGGGAGGAAACTTCCTGCCATGTGTTGATGGAGTCCGTAATATTAAAAGGAGGACTTCCCTTCCTTGTGAGGCTAATATCTTTCTCTTGTCATAGACTGCTTTGTGTTTCACAACACCATTGCATTTAACACTGCAACACTCTGCTTTTTGCTTTTGTGCCACCGAAGTCTTTCTCAAAAGACAGCCAGATATAAGGAACAGACCAAAAGAAGGAGAAAAGGAAAGGGTAAAAGGGGGAGGGGAGGAGGAAACAACCCCAGCATAATAAATAAAGTATCTGCCCCAGATAATCTGTCACTCAGATATTAAAAAACAGCAGTGAAGGACATGTTGAATGTAACTCCATATCAGAGTTATTCTGTTACTTACCCTTCATCTGTCTGCTGTCTCTCGGACAAGCCAGGAGCGTCTCAGATTTCTGGCTTTCAGCTTCCTCCATTGTCCCTTCCTACTTTCCCCCCCCCCAAACTACTGCACACAAGCTTTTGATTCAGAAAGTCGGAAAAACCTGCAGCTCCGAAAGCTACCAGACAAATAGCCTCCTGGAGTTTAAGGAAAACCTATCCTCCTCCTGACAGCACAAAGTTCCTTTCAAAAGCAAGCTCACATTAAGGAAGGGCAAGGAAACAGGCAAGAGTTTCAGCAGACCAGTGGGCAGTACTTTCAACAGCGGCTGTTGGCTCCCGTCGCTGTTGCTGAAATAGCCCCACAAGCCTCTCTCGTGCTCAGAGAGGCCCCCAACAGGTGATGGATTGGTCAGAGGAGGCTGGGGGGGGAGGGAGGGAGGGAGAGAGACAGAGACAGAGAGACTCTAACCTAACTTTTTCCCACTGCTCTGGGGTATATTACTGCTCTTCCACAACATGATTACAGGCCATAAGAGTGCAGGAATGTAGCTTGCCAAAGCCTGCGCTGTGACTGAGGAATAAACATATTTTCAAAGAATATCTATATACCAAAATAAAGCAAAGCTCAAGTGACAGCATTTTAAGCCAGTGGTTTCCAACCTTCGGTCCCCAGATGTTCTTGGACTACAATTCCCAGAAATCCAGGCCAGCACAACTAGTGGTGAAGGCTTCCGAACGTTTTAGTCCAAGGACATCGGGAACCAATGGTTTATGCCTTGTGTTGCAAAGGCTGCCCATCAAGCAATCAGAAGAAAAGACTACCTGCTCTTCTCTCACGCCTTCAGCGTCTGCTGGCTGCCACAGGTAATCTGTGCATGCTAATGTCCACTGGGCAGAGGTGGCTGAGCACTGCTACCTACTAAACAGATCTTGCTACACATAAAGACACAAGATAACAGATTTAAAAATAGAGAACTTTTTTTTAAAAAAAAATGTTGGCAGCCCTACTGCAGATTAATGCATCATATTACACTATAAAGTATGCAAATAGGCTAAAAAGAGAGAGAAGTTTTAATGACAGAAACTGGATGGGGGGGGAAGCAAAGGATGAATGGGATGATAGTGGTGGTGATCAGGCCATTTGAAGGAGCGTATTTCCCCATATAAGTCTCCCTTATGTTAAGATTTTCTGAGGAGGCCTTTTCCCCCATCTCACTGCCCATACATGGATGATGAGTGAAGACTCAAGAAAGGTCCTTTTCAATGCTTGTGCCCAAAGGGGGCTAATTTGGTCCTCCCCTTCATCCCCTTCTGGTTTAGGCCCTGTGTAGCTTTCCAAAGGCTACCCATCAAGCAAAGTTCTTTCTCCTTCTCAATATTTGGCCATTAATGGAGCAGCAGAAAGTTTTTAATAAGCTGTGTTCTGTGTTTTTTTTTTATTTCAATCTTTTAAATTATTATTTATCCAAAACGAAATAAAAACCAGTCTTTGACTGGCTATTCTTGCTTTTGTTAAAAAACAAAAGACACAATCTTTGACTGGTATACATAGATGTTGGAAATCGGGTTGTGAGTGATTGTGAATGACCATCTATGACTGTTGCAGAGAATCACAACTCTTATTTTCAAATGCTGTTACTCTTATCATGGAATGGGATGGGCTGGTAGAGTGAAAGATGACGGCACTCGTGGGTATTTGAGTAAACATGACATTATATTCATTCAAGAGACATGGTGTATAGAGCCCATAGCATTGGATGGATACAAAGCCTTTGATCTGGAAGCAGAGCCCGCTAAGCATGGTAGGGCCAAGGGTGTCCTAGGTATCCTAGTCTCACTAAAAGTTAAAATTGATAGGTTACCCTCTCATCCACCAATAGCTATGGCAATAGTTATACATTATCATCAAGTCTCATATATTATAATAAATGTCTATCTAACACCTGCGAAAACCAAAGTGCAGATAGGGACAGAGTGGAGGAACTTGTAAGCCTATCTCTGGAACATAATACTAAATAATCCAAGGGCATATGTCATTATAGGCGGAGATTCTAATGTGAGAATAGGGCAGGATGATGTCAGGTTGTACTCCAGTATGAAGATATGCCCACCTGAATCAGGGAAACACTTACTTCCCCTACACAGGATGTCCAAAGATAGTAAAGTGAATTATGCTGGACATAAGCTAATACAGGTGATCAAGTCAATTGAGTCTCCTTAATTACCCAGATGACCACCCTGCAGAATTAACGTATTGGTCTGGAGACAGGATGAACATTTTAGACTACTTTATAGTTTCTGTGTCTGTATTCCAATACACTGAATCCTTTAAGATTGGTGACTTTCAGGACAGCAATCATCTACCTTTGATTATGGTGTTGGATTTACCATGGTTTAACCCACATATCAAAGACCTTTATAAAGAGGTTTTAGTTCAAGATAAGTCTGTGAAAGTGGCTAGACGGAAACCTAGAATAGAAAATAGGATAGCTAATCTGCTGGCCTCAGATCAACTAGACGAGAGTCTACAGGAAATCTCTACGGCTGAAAACACGTATTGAGGGTTTTGAGGAACTAACCCTAGTTATCTATAAAACCATAGATGAGTCCCACAAGTACACCACAAGAGTAAACAAACAGTTCTCTGCACCCTGGTTTGACCAAGAGTGCAGAGCAGCAAAAAGAAATATAAGAAACAGCTACAGTAGGTACAGGAACAACCCAGAAGGGACCCAATATTGGGTACTAAAACAACAAGCTCACTATAAATTTCTTCTTCGATGCAAAAAAAAAAAAGGTAGAATGTGGAGTCAATTAAGCTCAGCAGTTAAAACAAAGAACACTTCCCTTTTTTGGCATCTGGTATCTGACCATCCAATTAGCTCCCCCATGGCCATGAACAATTACATCCTACCAGAAGTTTGGGAACAACATTTTAGAGGACTGTGTAGTAGTTCTGAAGCTGCAGAGTATGAAATTGATGAATTGGACAATCTCCCTCAATGGCTACCAGTGAATTCGGTAGAAGTGAGGAATCTTATTCAAACCTTGAAACCTGGCAAAGACCTTTCTCTTCAGGCAAGCTTTCCTTCAGTGACTTGGCTGCCTGAGTGAGATTTTTAAATGGATTGTTATGAATTACTGTGTTGAATGTGTTTTTAGTGTTGCTTTCCTTTACCATTTCTCAGAGTCATGTTTGTTCCTGTTTTTAGCTTTAAATATTGTCTCTTAATGATTTAAGTCACCTTGGGTCCTTTTTTAACAAGAAAGGTGGGGTAGAAATATTTTAATTAAATCAAGCAAATCAAACGCTACTTTTCCAAGCTCTAGCCGAGGGCTAAGGTCCTTCTGGGATGACCTCTTGTCAGAGTAATGGATGCTGGCAGTGGGTGGAGCCGAAGCCTTAGGGTCATCCCCCTCTCCCTGTGTGCCACACTCTCCCTCTTTCTGCTGAGCCCTTTTCTTGCTCTGTGTTTTTCCCTCTACTTCCTTTCCTGTCTTCCTTTGTGATCATTTCTCTTTCTCTCTCCTCTTCAGGCTTGTGAGCTGCTGAGAAAATAAGTTTGCTCTCGCCAAACCTCAGAACTAGGTGCCCAGTTCTTGGTATAAAAGCATTACAGCTTTCCTCATACATACAAAAGCAGCATCTCCATATCTTCACTTTCCCTGAAGTTTGCTCTTCTATATTTTGGGGTGTGAACATTCTAGTCAACTTCTTTGTGAAACTCCCACACAATATTTATTTTTTTCTGCTATAATATGCATGAACATCAGTGAAAATACCTGAGCCATGTCCTTTGGCTACATAATGTATTTGGCTACTTTATTTTCAACTGTCTAAAACTCCGATTTCAAACCTCCACTGCCTTGTGGCTATATCCACTGATGGAAAAGGCTTCAGGAGTTAACCTCAAGGCAGAATCTGGAGCTGGAGTCCCGGAGGCAGTTCGTCTCATTCTGCCAACTCCTGTGACGTCGCTGGCACCAATTGTATTGGCTGTTGCCTTTCCATTGGACTATTTCAGTGATGTGGAGAGGAGGGATTTGCTGCTTGGGTAACAGCCTATCCTCCATATTATTTTACCCAGGCTTTGTGTCCTGGAAAGGACACTCCAGCTTTGCATACAGCATCAAAACAACACGCAAAGGGATTGCCACTCTTGAATTGGCCTTTTCAGCCACACTAGATGCTGTTCAGAGTCCTCCATACAGAGCACATCACCATAGTCTCTCAAGACTGAAGGATGCCTAATTGTAGATAATAGAAAAGTAGCCAGTTTCCAGACTACACATATCTCAGGTATTTCCCTCTGCAGGTGCTTACACCCACCACTTCAAAACTAATGTATGAAATTTAAGAATACTGTACCTCCAAAACTACTGTCCGTTTCTTAACAAATCAGAGTCTTATAAAGGACCACATCTTCTAGATTCTAAACAGAATTAAATTAATATGTGTAATTATAGATTTAATGAAAACTATAAAGGCTCAGTGCTTTAGGTATTTGGCTGCAGAACCAGAGGTTGGGTGTTCAGTTGCTCACTGGGCCTCCTGCAAGTAAAGCCAGTCTGTGTGGCCTTGGGCAAGCTACACAGTCCCAGAACTGCCCTCAGAAGAAGGGAATGGTAAACAACTTCTCAGTACTGCACTCTGCACCTGGAAAGACCTGCCATAAGTCAGATATGACTTGATGGTGCCTGATTATTGTTATTATAAAACATACCAAGCAATACAACAGGAGAAAATTAGCAAAGCAGAATTCAAACTAAAATCAGCTTAAATCAGTCAATATACTACAGCTACAGACCTAGCAGACTTTTGAGGCCATGAGGAAGATAAAAACAGACAAAACAACACTACACAGATTTACTTGAAGGTAAGTCCCACTGTGTTCTATGGCATTTACTTCTAAATACAGTGGACCCTTGACTTACAGACGGCTTGACTTACAGACTTTTTGAGTTACAGACTTCTCTGGCCGCAAAATTTAGGTTTGACTTGCAGCCTGAGAATTGACTTACAGACCAGAAAAAAACCAAAATGGAACAAAAACGGCCTTTTACGGGATTAATCGGTTTTCAATGCACTGTAGGTCAATGGAGACTTGACCTACAGACTTTTTGACTTGAGAACCGCCTTCCAATACGGATTAAGTTCTCAAGTCAAGACCCCACTGTAAGTGCAGTCAGGATAGCAGCCCAAAGGCACAATCCAGAAACATTTAAAGTGAATGAACTAATCAAATTCTAGCCAACACTGAAACAACCTCTCAGAATTACATCTCCTCCTCAAGATGGTGAAGAGATGATGGAGCCATTCTGTATACAAATGTCCCGTGTGGTGAACCAGAGAACTGCAAACAATGAACGTCTCAGAAAAGTACTTTCAGGCCACACTTTGACTTCCTCAGCTCCACGAAAGCTCTGTAATCAGCTTTGGCCTCAGGTGCATGAAACTGCAAACTCTTAGTGTGGCGCTGGTGTAACCTAATGCTCGCTTTCAGACAATCATGCCTGTATGGAACATACAATAATTATGTGCCATCAAGTCGATTTACAGCGACTGTTTTCAGAGTTTCACAAGGTTGATTTTCTCCCAAGAAGAAAACAAAAGATTTATTTACTCAAGAAGGCTCTCAACATAACCCAGAACATAGCATATTAAGGTTCTGGTCTGCCCGGAGAATCTTCTTACCAAACCCACATCTGCCAGATAAGCATGCTGCCTTCACCTGAATAGGGTTTAATACATTCACAACAGCCTACTCTCCTTAACTAGTGTGGTGAAGATGTAAAATCAGAAGTATAAGCAAAGCACAGAGTGATGAAAAGGGGCCTTGGTTCAAGTCCCTTACAGACATAGAAACCTGGGGAGGAGGGGGGGTAACGGTACAACTACTTGTCAAATACCTCAGGAACCTTGAAAATGCTACTAGGATCACTATACGTTGGATGTGACTTGATGGGCACATAACAAAAGGAACATTTTAGTTCATTGAATGCATGAAAATTGCAAAACCTGATTGCCTTTTCTTCAGTATTGTAATAGTTACACTGATTTTTTTCAGCAATCCTCTAACCTCTCATGGTGACCTATGGAGAGATGTGTTAACTTAATTTGCTAATACCATCTGATGCTCTTGATGTGTGTTATTTTGGAGGACTGTAATTTTTAAAATTGTTCCTTTTGTGTAATATATTTTTATCTAAATGTATGAAACACTACCCTCAGTTGGCAAGTATATACTGTATGCATGTGGTGGAGATGGGACTGTAAATACATTTAATCCCATACTTTTTGCAGATTCACACTTTACATTTTAGGTGTAGAGCTACAAAATGTAACATGTGAAGAGTAGCTGCGATTTCAGAGCAGCGATATTGGTGCACAGAGGCATACTTGGGAAAATAGTGTAACAACATCATTTAAATTCCAGAAAGGCAGGTGTGAATAAGCTGTTGCAGCAGAAGCAAGGAGAGTCTTATAGCAACTAGAGGACTCATATACTTATTGAAGCACAGGTACACAAACCACTACTCTGTGAAAACACTTGGCTTAATAAATATGTTAAGTCCTTTTCTTGTTTGCAGCCTCCATTTAAACAGTTCCGAATAAAAAGCCCAAAATGTAGCTTTATTTTTATTTTTGGCACACCACCAGCTCTGGAAAGTCAAATATAAATTTGGCAAGGCAGCATAACACAAAGGCTTTTGGGGAAAAATGGCCACTTCCCCAGATTTGATGACACTGACACTTTTCCTCAGGTCTAGACAGAAAGAGAGCAGTTGCAGTGGTGCAAACAATTAAACACATATATTCTGGAGGTGCTTTGCTTACATTTCTGATTTTACATCTTCAGCGCCAAACAAAGAGCAAAAGGGAGTTGGAATCTCAAAAGTCAGTCCCTGCAGCAGCCTGAATTACCAGCAGTTTTCATTTGGATTCCAAGTTACATTGCAGAGGTTTTTTACAGAAAATATTTTGTTCTTTTTTTATTTTTTATTTTTGTCAGACAGGCAGGCTTCTCTTGACCTCTCTGAAACAGACAAGAGTCATCTGACTGAGTCTAAAGGGACAGACAATGACTCCATCTTTTCTTCTCTCCCCCCCTTTTTTTTGTTTCCCTTCTGCTTCCCAGAACACGTCTCACAAAAAAGAATTTTGTGATAGCAGGCAGAGAGCAAACATTGGTCAGTGGGGGAGGCGGTGCTTTTAGAGATAGAAAACCAGAGGAAAAGCACTCCTTCCTATAACCTCTCCCCTTTCGACTAACCGGGTGGCATGGAAAAAAAAAGTCAGTCCCTGATTCAACAGTTATTTGAAGAACTCCATAAGGTGCAATCAGGCAACAGGGAAGATATGCATCTGAACCACACTAGAAAGGGTCACTTTACAGGGAGAAATCTCCCTTAAAACCAGCCTTCTGTCCATCAGGGAATTGCTCCAGCCAATCTCCCTGATTAAGAGCCCTACAGCTGGACCGAAAGGATACAGCCTGGGTATGGATCAGGGTTGTACTGGAGTGCAATTCCCCATACATCATGGGATTGCAGGAAATAGATCACACTGGACTGCTCCACAAGTTTTCAAAAATGTGATCTATTTCCCGGTTTGATCACATCCACAGTCTGATATAAAACAATGAATACCACTTACAGTGGTGCCACGCTAGACAGTTACCCCGCATGACAGGTTTTTTTTTGCTAGACATTGACTTTTTGTGATCGCTATAGTGATTTGCAGAACAGTGATTCCTATGGGGGGAATTTAGCTGGACAATGTTTGGCCCCTGCTTCGCAAACCAATTATCGCTAGACAACGATTTTGACAGCTCCCTCCGCGCTCGCAAAACAGGTGTTTTTGGGACCTAAGCTTCGCAAGACAGCGATTTAAACAGCTGATTGGCGGTTCGCAAAGCGGCTTTCCTATGGCTGATCTTCGGTAGACAACGATGGTTCTTCCCCATTGGAACATATTAAATAGGTTTCAATGCCTTCCAATGGGGAAATGCTTTTCACTAGACAATGATTTCGCTAAGCAGCAATTTCAGTGGAACGGATTATCGTCTAGCGAGGCACCACTTGTATTCCTTGTTTGGGTTGGGTACCTTTTCTCTAGAACAACGTATCAGGCAAAGCTGGTAGTGTCTAGTGTGGCTGAGAAGGCCAATTTGAGACTGACAATCCCTTCCACACTGAAGACAAATACAGTCTGTGGAATGTGGGATTCTGGAATCTGTAGCTTGGTGAGATACCCAGAATACTCTGGTGTAATTCAGTGACTGCAATAGAATTACTTGGTTGTTATTGTTGTTTAGTCGTTTAGTCGGTAGAGAAATCTAAATTCCTTACTAATCCCTAATTCCGTAGGATGAAACCATAACAGGTAGAATGGGCTCAAACTCCTGTAACTGTTATGGTACTATAACTGCTGTAACTGCTATGACTCAAGCAAGGTTTCTAATGTTACTCTTTCAGTTTTCAGAGGAGGAGTCTGATGTCTGCCAAGAACCAAGTACAGTAGCTGCCTTTTGCCTCTCATTCCTCAGCCTTCATGAACGCCACCTACTACCACCTACTAAAAGAATATGACATTGAGGACCTTCCTCCCACTTGTAAACACACAGATTTCATAGCTTCTCCCACACTTGGTTCCTTTGGTAAACTTCCAAAAGGAGAAAAATGATTATTTGATCCTTCCCACGCTGTGCCTGATGTTGTAATTAATCTGGTTAAATAGAAAGCAACCACAGCTTACAAAAGGTGTAGTCATATCAGGTTCAAATTTACAGGAACAAAGAAAAACGTGCCACCTCCTTGCCTTTTCACATACCATTTTTTACCTGGTTTAACCAAGCAGATCTGGCTTTCCAGACAGGAATTCCTAACCACACCCCTTTTTGATAAGGCCTCCATGCCTCTGTTTTAACCTCAATCAACCTCCTTTTAAGAACAACAATCAACAACAATCAATTTATAATTAAAATATTAAAAAGAAATGCAAAAACTTACTAATTATTTTGAATTTAAAATAAACACACGTTTATTCTGAGAAATCCTTAATTCTAGAAAGGATGCTTAAGCAGATTAACAGCTGGCTCATGAAAATCTCACAGCCATATGGCCAACCTATGGAATGTCTTCACTACCCTCAGTTTGGGAACCAATGTTCTAGGGCAGTGGTCCCCAACCTTGGGCCTCCAGATGTTTTTGGACTTCAATTCCCAGAAATCCTGGCAAGCGGAGGTGGTGGTGAAGGCTTCTGGGAGTTGTGGTCCAAGAACATCTGGAGGCCCAAGGTTGGGGACCACTGTTCTAGGGCATCCGTTCCCAACCTCTAGGGTAACCCTACTTCTTGGACTGCAATTCCCAGAAACCCTGGCCACCAGAGCTAGTAATGGAGAGAGACCTCTAGGAGTTTTAGTCCAAGAACATCTGAGGACGCAAGGTTAGGAACCACTGGTCTAGGATAATGTGATCTTTAGGAGCCAAGACAGTTGTTCCTGTGCCCTCCACTAACACATTAATTTTTTCATCTTTAGAGCACAGTTATTGCTCATATTGCTTCACAGCTCATATCTTATTATCTTCACAGTAGCTCAGACAGCGAGCATGGTTTAAGTATGTTCAGCTATGACTGTCATGAACTTCAGTATGTGATCTTAATCTAATCTTCCTCCTCAGGTTGTTGTGAGGATAAAATGGGAGGGTACGATAACCATTTTACTACCTTAACCTCTCTGAGGGAAATGCAGGGTATAAACAAAATGAAGAAACAAAATAAATAAACTTATTCTATTTTGTGTTTTCCTTACAAATGCTACTGCCTAAAGTACTGTATTTTTCCATGTATAAGACTATACTTTTGTCTAAAATCTTTAGAATAAAAATTGAGGGTTGTCTTATACATGGAAGTAAGATGAGGAGAGTGAAAAACAAGTGGAGGGGAAAGCAGGGATCAAAGTGATCCTGCAGGGCTTTGATCCCTTTCCCCCTACACTTGCTAAGATCCACTTAGAGTTCTTAATTTTGGGTTAGAAAAGTGGGGGGGATCTTATACATGGGGGCATCTTATACACGGAAAAATATGGTATATTATCAAATTTTCCTAAGATAATGAACTGTACAGGTTGTTTATACTGTTTCATTAATATAAAACTTTTTTGCATAATTTTCTGTAATGCCTATTTCTGTACATATTCTTATACTAGAGAACTAAATCACAACATTCAGAGAAGTGTGAATACCAAAGTATGACCCTCTTTCAGCTCATGTGTGGGTTTGGAAAGTGTGAATTCAATATGGTGACACTGAAATGTCATCCAAATAAATTTCTCCCTTATCTCTAGATGGGACTCTAGCATACAAGCTTGAGCTACAACAATAAGTAGCTATTGTTTCCCCATATTAACTGCAAGGAATTAATGCAGTACTGGGTAGGTAAAGGTAAAGGTTCCCCTTAACAAAACACTGGTAGGGAGGCCTCACACATCCTATACCAATAAAAGTAACTTTTGAAACTGTTAAGAGTTCTATCACAAAAAGAGGGAAGGTATCCATTGTTAGATTCTAATTGTAAAGGAATACACTTGTGCCTTTGTAATTCCAAACAGGAATTAAGTATAGGTAACATATTATTTGTAACTAGTTATTTCCCCATACAGGCTAGAAGTTGCTCTTCTCTTTTATATTCCCCACTTCTCTGACCCAAATAATCTAGACAGCCTGCCATTAAGTACGTACCTATGTATGGGCTCTGCAGGGAGTGGTGTTTGACACAGCTTCCATCAGAGGTAGGCAGCGTATGCTGCTAAAAGCAGGTACAAATACAGTCTCTACTCCCAGGCATTACTGTAAGATGCAGAGGTTTAAATGGAACTAGAAATGAAACAGTCAAGTATGTGGAAATTAGACTTTTAAATCAATTCTCTATCCCACTAAGGATTAAACTCAATCAAAAGGGTGCATCTCTTACAAATGGCATACTTCCTATCACCTTT
This sequence comes from Pogona vitticeps, assembly GCF_051106095.1. Taxonomy (NCBI): domain Eukaryota; kingdom Metazoa; phylum Chordata; class Lepidosauria; order Squamata; family Agamidae; genus Pogona; species Pogona vitticeps. The sequence goes on from NC_135788.1 coordinate 18,923,334, forward strand.
CGTAACACAGAAAGTGCCATAAAACTATTTAAGTCCTATCATTCTGTAGCAGCTGAAGCAGAACATCCCACTGAGCAAGGAAAATGGAAGTATTTTTAGCTACCTCTGTAAAAACAGTACGGATGCACTGAATAGAGATGTACCCACTTAATGGTACCTGCTCTGCAACTACATTGCATGACAGCAGGTACAAGCAATAAAAGAGATACACCAATTTGTCTGAAGATGTCAGTTTCCCAATGGAAATGATATTATAGCTAGCCCAAGATACAGAATGGTACGACTTGTTCTTTGATAAACTGTACCTCATAAAGCCAACCCTTGATAAATTCCATTCCACAGAGCTAGCAGATGCCAATATCAGAGAGGAGTTATAAAGTTTCAAATCTTTGGCCACGGCATACCAATTATCTTTGAGGCGGCCTTGTTGACACTTCCTGTTTGAAACCCACAAAGTCAGAGAAGAGTGGCAGATTCCTGCTTTTTGTGGTTCCAGATTGCAACATTAGCAACCACAGTGCTGCTAATAGTTAGGGCGCTAGTGATATAAATTCTTGCTTATTTCATCTTTGTGTGCAAGGAACATTTTCACCTTGCCCTACAAGAGAATGAGATATTTTCTAAAGCTATCAAGACAACTTTTGGTGGGGAGTAAACTCAGTCACTTGCACAGACTGCGTATTTTGTGCAACTGCACAGCAGTTACAACAGCTGCTGCCTTGTTATGATTACAGTGGTGCCTCGCTTAACGAGTGCACCGTATAGCGATGTTTCCGTATAGCGATCCCTTTTTCGGGATCGCTATACGGAAACATACCCGATCTTCGCAATGGGGAAAACCCGCATTGCGAAGATCGGGTATTGCGGCGGCCATTCTGGAGCCGCCGAACAGCTGATCGGCGGTTCCAAAATGGCCGCCGGAAGCCCGGAAATGGCTGCCAGCAGCCGTTTTCACGCCCTGCCCTCGCTTAGCGAAGGCGCGAAAATGGCTGCCGGCACCTGGAATCCTCGCTGAACGGGTAAGTAACTAAGGTATTGGAACGCATTAAACGAAGTTTAATGCGTTCCAATACCTTTCCCCTACCCGTTTAGCGATGATTCCGTATAGCGAGGGTTAATCCGGAACGGATTAACCTCGCTATACGGGGCACCACTGTATTTGAAATTAAAAGCACTGGGTGGGTTGTTCTCATCCTTCTAAACCATCACTCAGTCCTCCTGTGTTTGCTGTTTGGGTGTGCACTATGATTCTTGAAAGAATACTGAAATTTGCACAGATTGCCATACAGACATTTTGTGCATATTGTGGATACTTTGATGGAATGGGGGAGTGCTACTTATCTCACTTTCACATTGGATGCAAGGCATTTCACAGGATTTCAGGATTTCTTGTCAATGTATCTCGCAATACTGAGATGGCAAAAATTGACATTTCAGTTAAAAAAGTGCAAAATATATTAAGGCAATGAACAGAATGTTCACAAATATTTTAGCCAACAAATACCACTTATAATTAACCCCTGGAAAAATTTTTTATGTAGATTGCCTTCAGGACAGAATTGTGAAACTCTAATTCATGGCTGATTCTAAGATGGCACTGGTAGCTGGATGAAATTGTTACTACATGATATGAAGTGGTCTAGTGACAAACTTGAAAGTCTCCATAGTCACTTCCCCCCTGGACAAGAAAAAATGAAGGCAGCTATGTTGACATGTATCAACAAACTAGTTCCAACAATTTTTGTTTGGAAAGTGTGAATTCAATATGGTGACACTGAAATGTCATCCAAATAAATTTCTCCCTTATCTCTAGATGGGACTCTAGCATACAGGCTTGAGCTACAACAATAAGTAGCTATTGTTTCCCCATATTAACTGCACGGAATTAATGCAGTACTGGGTAGGTAAAGGTAAAGGTTCCCCTTGACAATTTTTGTCCAGTCGTGTTCGACTCTAGGGGGCGGTGCTCATCCCCGTTTCTAAGCCATAGAGCCAGCGTTTTGTCTGAAGACAATCTTCCGTGGTCACATGGCCAGTGCGACTTAGATACGGAACGCTGTTACCTTCCCACCGAGGTGGTCCCTATTAATCTACTCGCATTTGCATGTTTTCAAACCACTAGGTTGGCGGGAGCTGGGACAAGTGACGGGCACTCACTCCATCATGTGGATTTGATCTTACGACTGCTTGGTCTTCTGACCCTGCAGCACAGGCTTCTGCGGTTTAGCCCAAAGCGCCACCATGTCCATGTCCCCTAATAAGGAATAGCTCATCGCAATATAATGTTGCTAGGAAAATTAGTACTCTACCCTGCACCTTCCTGCTATTGTGAGGATTCCAGTTAAGATAAAAGAGGGAAGGGCAACCTGAGGAGGTGGCAGGTGATCTTATTGTACCAGCTAATGTGGGCCCCAGTTCTGGAAGAACCGTGGTGTACAGAATGAGTAATCAAGACATTCTAGTACTTCAAATCTGTTATACTACTGCTACAAATGCATGTTAAAATAATATATTATAAATATTGTTCTGACAATACGGTCTGTGTGGCATTCATCTAGAATTCAGTTTATGCAGTTATTTCAGGAAACATTATATTTCACATTATACATTTTATCAGAAAAAAAAACGGAAGCAAAAAAGTTACAAGCAAGATAATTGCCTGCAACTAGCTAAGTTTTTGGGTAACAAAGATGTAAGAAGTGACATTTAAAAAGTACAGCAATGAGCTAGAGCAATATTACAACCCTGGTAAATTGAGCAATGCCTTCTAGTTACTTTCAAAGGCTATTTTATGGCATTTTAAGAATAACTTTGACAGCAATTTGCCAGGACACATGTCATCCTCTGAGCAATTCTATCTTTTTTTAAAAAAAAAATCAAAAATAATGATAACATAAATAAAAAAGTAATTAAAAGCAACAACAAAAATAAGCTAACACCTTACCAACTGAATATTACAGAAAATAAGGGCAAACATTGCAACAAATAACAGAGACAAGTTATTTTTAAAAAGTACATTTGCAAGTTCTTCTTTGGCCACAACTGTGTGGGAGTGGAGTAACTTCAGCAAGTTAACATTCATTGAAATTGGCTTCCTGTTTTCAGCTCCTGCTTTGGGAAGGAGGAGTCTTCCACAGATTTTAACGCAGGTCCAGACCAATTTTCACATAATCTCATAGGTGTTGTCAGGAGCAATAAAAATCAGGCTGTTTTACACGTGATGGGATGAGAAACTATGAATTAATTTAAGAAGGGGTGGCAGGTCAATAAACCAGAGTCATAAATGCAGCAGCTTTTAGGCAGTTTAAGAGTTCTTTGTTCCCAAGCTATTCTCTTTAAAGTATGTAATATATGGATTGAAAATACAGATTGAAAGAGCATTCATTCATTTTGTTACAGTATCTCCTACTGGTACTTCCACATGAAAAAAACTAAACTACTGCTATGGGGACCCAATCCTGAGTATATTGATTGAGAAATAGTATTCTCCCTTAAACCTTACTAGTTACTTCTTAGCACACAGAGCCAAAATTGCACATTTAAATCTTTGAAATCCACATTCCAAGGTTTTACAAAGCACAGTACTGAAAACAAAATGTGACTGTGGATAGGCCAACAAAATGTTTCAGAGTTACTCCTCATGAATTCCGACCCAAGATATGGCCAAACTAAAATGGAAAGAGAGAAAAGATTGGACCGAAACATTTTTTTTTGAAACATCAGCTACCCCATAATGATTAACTCCCTCTCAGAGTGACAATTTATCTCTTTTCTTCCAATTTCGCGAGCTTTCAGAAAAACACAAACGCCCCTGGAAAAGGACTGTGAGTCAACACTCCATTGCCCACTCAAACCGGAACAAAAACTGACCTTTCAATGCTGGCTACTGAAGACACGAGCAGAAGTCTCTCCTGTTCGCATTGGCTCAAGATATTTTATTACTGCCTGCGGCGCAAGGACAATAGAAGTCTTCACCACCACCGTTGGTGAGTACAGCACCCAAAGCCAGCTAAGTCCTTTGGATACTGAGGCACAAAAATTCCATAAGTATCTCCCTAGTCGCAAAACACACATCCCTGGTAGTAAAATGCAAAAATAACTAAATAAAGGTGTTAACCATTTTGCTGCCCCTTTATGACAGCCCAACTCTGCTGCCCAAGGTGGCCGATCTCACTCCAACTAATGGTACTGCTGGCCTTGAGTGCTCCTGAAAGGTTTACAAAGTACAGAAGGAGGCACAAGTCTCTGTTCTAGTGATAACTAAGCAATCTAAAGAAGCTACAGTAGTAATTGAACTGCTGGATAGCTCAGTGGTTTAGGTATCTTTGGGAGTTTGACTCCCCGTTGTGCCTTGTTGACAGGGGCTGGACTTGATGACAGGATCCCTTCCAGGTCTACAGTTTTAGATTATTGTTCTTATTAAGACTTACAAAGGCAACAAGGGGCTTTCTGGTGAGTCCCCAGGAAAAAGATAATAGTGGATTTCCTTAGGAACCTGGGGAAACATAGGGGAAATAGTAAACTGTGCACCACATTGCATGCTTCCATTCATGCATTCTTCTCATGCATTCTTCTCTCTTTTGTCCCACTCCACAAAGGTATGTATGTACATATCTTTTTGCAAATGGGGATGTTTTCAGTATTTTTCATTATAGTATACAGTTTGGTTTTCTGAATTAATTCACAAGGTTCTGCCACTCCCTGAATTCTTAGCCTACACCCAACGTCCCTTCCCAGCCTACTTGTGTGCATCTGGAAATGTCCCAAGGCTGAAGACCTGTTTTTGGACACAGAGTAAGGAGCTTTTGTATATATATTTTTCAACAGATAATTGCTTGGCTCACAACAGGCTTACTAAAAACAAATCTTGTTCTTTGAAATAATCAGAGAATACTGATAAGATTTTATTCAGTTTTAATAAGGCACCAGGGTGGGTAAGACCTTGAATGAAGCAATGGTTCCATTCCCCTGTGCAAAATTAAGCCAAAATGATAATTAATTAAATTCAGATGTGAGGCAGAAGCAGGCAGGTGTTGCAAAGCAGCCAATTTGCTTCCACTTCCCTACTCCCATGTTAAACTAACTTGCAAGGGGACAATTTTTCAGCATGTTTAAAACCAATGAAAAACTAGAAATGTTGCTTTTTGGGAGCACAACTTTCAGAATTCTGGGATGAGAGAGAGAGACAGGCAAGAAGAGAGGTGAGGTACAGGTTTGAGTTCAATGCAGCAAAAGCTGTGCTGAAGGTGGTCTGTTTTTCTAAAGATGCTGTAAAAATATTGTGTTCTTATTTGAACCTCTGTCAAAATATTTATCTATTAAAAATCTGAATATTATGGATACTGAGCCTTGTGGTGCAGTGGTTAAACTGCTGTACTGCAGCCAAAACTGTGTTCACGAACCTTTTTTGATTGTCAATTTCTATTTGCTATTTCTTCTAGAGATAGCAGTCACAAGACAATTTGCCCATACATATTGCTGGTCAATGCTGAGACACAGTGGCTGAAACCCTTCTGGTGTAACTTTATACCACAAAACTAGGATAACGACATCAGCCTGTGATGATAATATTGTAATAAATTTTGCCCTGGGGAAGTCTTTGGGAGCCTCAGGGTGGGGGAAGAGGCTTTAATATCCAAAAGTTGCTACTAAATTGGCGGTGGGATTCCCAATCCCAGTGACAAAACTGGAGTTGTCACTTTTTGGCTACTACCTGCTTCCCCCACATCTTGAGGCTCCCAAAAGCTTCCCCAAGTCAAAAGGGAGCCATAGGAACCCTCAGAACCTGAATGGGGGGGGAGGAAGCTTTCAATTAAACAAAATTCATTGAAATTAAGTATTTTAGCCATGATATAATGGTTATTTTAGTTGCGTAGCATACAGTTGGAGATGGTTGGACCATGTCATCGAAGCGACCAACATGAACTTGATCCAACTCCGGGAGGCAGTGGAAGGAAGACAGGAGGGCTTGGCATGCTTTGGTCCATGGGGTCACAAAGAGTCGGTCACGACTTAATGACTAAACAACAAACCCATAGTTTATGTAGCATTACCAAAGTAACAGAAATTCCACATATCACTAGAAGGATTCTTGCTATTCCAGCTGTTACTCAGAATTCTCTCAATAATTTTACTGATTAACTTTAAAAACTAGGGAATGATGGATCTATCTTTCCAGTCCTCAGCAAATCCAATGGCTGCCTCAGTCCACATATAACACCTCTGTATTAACTGATGAGACCCATTCCTTTGTCTGCCATAGCTCTCCTCCACCATATCCTGAAAAACAGTCCAACAGCTGATTTACAATCACCTTCCCTCCTTGATCCAACTCCCCTTCTTCACCCATGCCACTTCCTCTTAACATCTCATGTGATAAAATGACAAGTTTCCTGAAAGTCTGTGCATTTTTTGTGTGACTCTGCCCACCAAGGTTCCCTCTAAGGTGCATGGCTGTGTAAGCGTGCGCAACTCTGCCCGCTCTGCACAGTGTTCCTCCTCCTCTGTGGACCCCACAGTGAGTGTTTCCAGCCTCTTTGGTTCTGGTTGTGGTGCATCCCCATGCAGGAGGTGGAGTCACCCGCGGGGGCAGAGCTACATGGGGATGGAGTCACACACACAAGGAATGGAGCCCAGCCCAGGGGTCTAAAAATTAGAGGGCACATTGCTGCCCACTCATGGATCTTTTCAGCTGACCTATAAAGATGTTGAATTTATTTTGTACCGACTATGGCTACCACTGCTTTTAGTTATATAATTAAGCACCCCTAAAGCACATGTCTACAAGACAATTTGAGTTGTAGTTGTAAGGATAAAAATCAACTTAAGCTAGAGTACCAAGTGTCTTGGGTGTGTGTGTGTGTGACACACTTGCTTTTCCAGATCGCTTTTGAAGAGGAAAAATACCACTGGTAATTCATCCTACAGGTCTTGTTTATAAAACCGGTCATCTTGAGATAACACCTTAACTTGGTTCAGCCTTTGATTTGCTTTCCACATTCAATGGGTCAACTGAAGGTTGAAGTGAGATGAAAGCCAGAAAAGGCAGCTGCAGACAGTTCTATGTCTAAGTTTTCTTAGAAACAGAGGTTACCATCCCAGCAAAGTTCAGCAGGTTTAAGTCTCCTATATTTAAATAAGGGGGAGATAATCAAAAGTTTCTCCCATTTAAATCAATGCAAAACACTTAAATGAGTTGAACTCTGGATCCATGCAGAATGCAGATAAACAAAATGAATACAGATGAGCCCTATATTTTAACATGCTGAGAACAATCATGTTTGTCGAGGACCTTGTACGGTCCGGCCGTTCCATCATTACTTCCATCATGTTCCTACACCTAAAAAGCAATGACATCTGAAAAAGAAGAGGGCTGTGTTGCCTGAGAATGCTAGCTGTATAATGAAGGCTGAAGACTGGCAAAATTTAAATGAAAATGGTCTTAATAATGTATTTACTTTTTAATTTTTTGTGTACACAAACAGACTCTGCATCATCATCTCACCCGGATAACTACTGGTTACATTGGAATTTTGTCCACCATTTCTACTAACACTGTAAGGGGAGTAAGGGAAATTCAGCCAAGGGCATTTTTTTTCCAGCCTGTGTAATAACAAACCCCAAAACCCTAACTCATATTTGTCTTGACAGTAAAGCCTTTTTAGTTTGCTGTGATTCATTCCCTCTCAAAGTTCAAAGATGCAGAAAACATTCCATCTGCAAAGGCTGAGTTTCACTACTTAATTATCCTCCATTTTCCTAATGGGTTGCTAAGAAAAATGTGCTAAAACTAAGAATGGTATCTTCAATTTTGCCCCAGCAATTCTGCTCTGTATTTAATGAAATGATTTATTAATCTGTCTCCTACTGCCCTCTATTGGACTGATGTCTGTTCTCCTTTAGTATCCGATTAGGAGGGCTAAGAGTACATTCCAAAGCCCCTACCATCAGGACATCTAAAAAAGCTTTCCTGAACATCTATGTTGCTATTCACCTCAATTTCAATTTGCTGTTTAATTGTCACTGTTGTAATTTTAAATCATAGTTTTATCATTTTTTATAAACTAGTCTTATTACAATCTTTAATAATGTTCCTGAAATATATACAAAATTACTGTTCTCCCTTCAGTTCCCCCGGATACCACTGCATGACCTCATTGCATTTTATTAAAAAAATTAAGCCCCCACTCAAGAGTTACCTATCTGCCATCCCTCTGCTAAATTCCTCCAGCAGAAATGGTTAATCTGAATGCATGAGCAGGGAAAGAGTTCCAATTCCACTCTCCTGTCTGTTCCTGCCTCCACATAAAGATGGACTGCCTGAGGGGACGTGGTGGCGCTGTGGGGGGACGTGGTGGCGCTGTGGGCTAAACCGCAGAAGCCTGTGCTGCAGGGTCAGAAGACCAAGCAGTCGTAAGATCGAATCCACGTGACGGAGTGAGTACCCGTCACTTGTCCCAGCTCCCGCCAACCTAGCGGTTCGAAAGCATGCAAATGCAAGTAGATAAATAGGGACCACTTCGGTGGGAAGGTAATAGCGTTCCGTGTCTAAGTCGCACTGGCCATGTGACCACGGAAGATTGTCTTCGGACAAACGCTGGCTCTATGGCTTGGAAACGGGGATGAGCACCGCCCCCTAGAGTCGAACACGACTGGACAAAAATTGTCAAGGGGAACCTTTACCTTTACCTTTACCTGCCTGAGGGTAACTGTCTATAGAAGGGTGTGGTAAATAAATGTCTATAGCCTTCACTACACATGACTGGGGAGCCTGAAAAAATAGGGTTACAAACAATGCGGGCAATCTCCATGCATAGCACCGCTTCATTTTCAGACTGTCCTTTTTGAGATGCAAACAGTGACAGGCAGGAGTGGATTTAGAATGCCCTCCCCACTAATCAGCATAAATTTCCCAGGGTTCCACTCGCACCAAGTGGAATGCCCATTCACAAGGAAGAGGGAGAGCACCACCTCAAAATACAGATATTTAGGATGTGGCAAGCAATGGCAGCCAGTCTGTAACCACAACAGCTTCTGTCCTTTTTTAAAGGACTCTGCCAACATTCGTCCATAAACTAACGTGTTACATTGAACATGTATTCCAAGGATTTTAAAAGTAACAAAGCAAGGGGGACAAAATCCAAAAGGCAATATATAGCATCTTCTTTATCCACAGATAGCCTCAAAGAAACAAGTGTGTAAGTCCCTTTACCAGCCACATATTCATAGAAGAATCTATTAACATTATTTTAAAGGTCAAGAAGCTTTAGTTTCATGTCTCCCAGACAAGTTAGCAAACTGCCTGATATTTGAGTCTAAGGATCACATTACACATTAAAGCAAAAGTATACTTCTTTCTCTTACAGAGTTGTCTCTTCTGGCAATGCAGTTTTTTCAGTGAAACGTCACAAACACACAGAGAGACTTGGGCAATGTACTATTAATATAAATAGACCACATTTTCCTTTTAAGGCTGCAGTATTTCTAGATACGGAATCAGCTACAGAAGCCCTAAGATCTGCTCAGTTACCTCTAACCTCCTCTAATCAAACCTGACAGTGTTCCAGGCCTCTGTGTAGAGTAAGAGGAATACTTTCATGGGTACGGGGGGAGGGGTAACATGACCACCAATGTAGGTCTTTTAACAACAAGAACAAAAGATACCTATGGTTATATAAGTAGTGATATTAATATATTACTGACAACATTTTTTAAAAAAACTCAAAACATTCAAAATAGCCATGCCTGCTATAGATAACACATTGGCAACAATAAGAACATTTTATTTGCTGCACAAATATTTATACATCCTTCTCATTAGAATATTAAACAGTAACAGCACTGAGCTACACAAATAAATGTGTAATGTGAATAAATGTGAACAAATAATATATAATGCCATTATTTTTCATGCATCACTTCCAATCTCTGATCTGAGGACCGTCCAAGGACAGACATCTGCCCAAAGATGTCCTCTATTGAATGTCTGACCTTCAAAGTCCAGTTTAAAGATAAAGAACAGTAGGAATGGAGAGTAGGGGCCTTTCCCATCAATAGTAACACCTGAACAAGGAGGCACACAGATATACTGTTTTCCCTGCTATTGTGAATATATTGCATTTATGCAGAAGTAAACATTTCAAAATTTTCATCTTCATGTATAAATCAGGATATGCAAATTCACAACTTTTTGTCCTCTTTTTTATTATTATGCTCTCTCTCTCTCTCATGTTATCATTAATTGGCCACTCTAGGCCACAGGATTCACGCAGAACACCAAACTGACAAGAAAGTACAGTATCAGTCGTGAAAGAGGCTCATGCTTTGAGCTTCACTGATTAACCTGAATGTTACCACCTCTGAGGGGCAAAACTCTTAAGGATTGGACAGGTACCAATAGTGAAATGAGTCATCTCTTCATTGCATTACTCAGGTCAAGCAACAAGCTGCATAAGGAAGGCTAAGGGTGGGGAACAGGAACCTCTGTAACACATTCTTTTTTCCTCCTCCTTGGGTGTATTCACTTGCAAATTTTCTAAGTTGATGTCCAAATATTTTTTCACTTTCTTCTCCACTTATTGCAGGTTCATGACTAACTGAGACAAGAAGCATAAAATAGAAGGGGCAGATACGACAAAAAGGAAATGTTGATTTGTTACTGAATTAATTCTTCAACATTCTTTCTTCCTTGTCCTTTTTCAATCCTACCTCATTTCTTCCTCTGACATATACCGTATTTTTCGCTCCATAAGACACACCTTTCCATAAGACGCACCATTTTTTAGGAGAAGTAAACAGGAAAATATAATCTGTTTTCTTCGCTCCATAAGACGCACAGACTTTCCACCCCCCTGTTTTGTGGGGGGAAAGTGCGTCTTATGGTGCGAAAAATACGGTAAATACACCACTAGTCCTAGCAACAAATATTACATTTGCCTATGGAATGAACCAGGGGAACCCTAATGGAACGTATATCTGACATGCAGGAAAGCATTCAATCTGGCGAACTCCTTATACAAACTGAATAGAAGAATGTCAAAAACAGATGCTCCTCCACAGAAGCAGCCAAGATCTTCTAATATCCTGACAACTTGTTAATCAACAAACATATGGTACCACTTTAGCAAAACAATCTACACAGACCGTTCTGTTTACATGGTCTTTTCCTATAAAAATACATTCCAGACTCCACCATGTATAGGGAATAAAATAACAGTTATTTCTCATCCCCATATTAAAGAAAATGGCTCATTAACTACAAATCAAGCAGAAACATGTAGACCAGCAGTTCTAAATTTAAGCCCATAATTGGGGGTGGAAACCACAAACAAATTTAGCAAAATTACTCAATCATAAGTGGTTCATTACCACTGTCATCTGAGATGGATACGAAAGCCTTCTTTCTTCCACTGGGATTTCTAAGAGGCATAAGGGATACCAAGAAAAACAGACAAAATCCCATGAAATATCAAGAAATCAGAATATCACAGGAACGATCAGCACATTCCAGTGGCCCAGGAGATCTCATCTTGTTCCCAAGACCACCCACAAGCCAGTCTACCCTTGAAAATGATGATGATAGCAGCAAGAAATTAAAAGACGCCTGCTTCTTGGGAGGAAAGCGATGACAAATCTTGATAGCATCTTAAAAAGCAGAGACATCACCTTGTCGACAAAGGTCCGCAGAGTCAAAGCTATGGTTTTTCCTGTTGTGATGTATGGAAGTGAGAGCTGGACCATAAAGAAAGCAGACCACCGAAGAATTGATGCCTTTGAATTGTGGTGCTGGAGGAGGCTCTTGAGAATCCCCTGGACTGCAAGGAGAACAAACCTATCAATTCTAAAGGAAATCAACCCTGAGTGCTCACTGGAAGGACAGATCCTGAAGCTGAGGCTCCAGTACTTTGGCCATCTCATGAGAAGAAAAGAGTCCTTGGAAAAAACCTTGATGTTAGGAAGGTGTGACGGCAAGAGGAGAAGGGGACGACCGAGGATGAGATGGCTGGACAGTGTCTGCGAAGCAACCAATATGAATTTGACACAACTCCGGGAGGCAGTGGAAGATAGGAGGGCCTGGCGTGCTCTGGTCCATGGGGTCACGAAGAGTCGGACACGACTAAACAGACAAACAGCAGCAGGAACTATAACAGCAACAAGAAAGTGGATGGATGTCAATTTCTAGTTTCATACAGGGTTTGCAGGAGACTGAAGGTGCATTCATTGCCCCCAGAGGCTTTCAGGAGCAGAACATGAACTGATTCAGCCAAAACCCCTATTTTGGGGGACAGGACGCAGCAGAGAAAGTCTGAGGAGCTTCTGAAAATGATTGGAGGGCCTCATGCCCTCTGCAGGCTGCCCTTTCTCCAACTCTGCCTTCAAAATTTGACAATGGGGACTGAGTCGATGGTAAGTATATTTATCCACCCGAAGGGAAAAAAGAAATAAATCTAAATATTTGGTTTCCTCTTTTCAATATTATTGCATGCCTTTCCCAGCTATCTTATATCACTACAGCCCAAGAAGATACAAGCACTCCTTAAGAAATCATTTTTGGGCTGAAAAGCTTCCACATTCCCAAGCTCCAGAGCTCACTGCCAAGGAAGGCAATTTTTGTTTCTTCTCTATCAGCAAGTAAAGACATTTTTATTCAAGTAGTCTTTTGCCATAGGTGGCTCATGACCACAGCAGTATGGTAGTCCTCTAAAATTCTGAGGTCTCTCCCCACCCCACCCCCATACAATGTTTGACTCACTAGCTGTCTTTGGCCTGAAATCTGTTCAGTGGCTGAGGAAGATCTAGCAGTCTGGATACTTGCTATAGTTCTACTGTTTTGATTTTAATTGTGTTTTTAATCTTTTGTTTTCATGCTGCATTTCAATTAAAGTTTTGTCGTAATGTATATTTTATCACCATCCTCATCCTTTTGATCATGTGGTTCAGTAGAAATGTGGAATTAAGCCCTAAATCGAGTTGCTATTTCTAACTAGACTAGAATAGATAGATATATTGAATTTTAGGACAATGCTTTTAAAAATCACATCACTTCAATGGCTAGTCTTCAGTGGCTAGTTAGTATTGGTGATTAGATTTAGGGCAAATAAATAAATAAATACAATAATAACAATTGCCTACTTGCAGATATCTCTCCTTTGATAAGGTATTTCTACCTCCAGGGACGTGTTACGCATCTGAACACATTTCAGATTAAGCTTGGACTTGTAAACACCCTTTAAATACTTGATAAATGACTTCTACAAAGGAAAAACTATGTGAGTATCGCTTCACTGATTCTCCGTGATCTTTCTGAGTGCATCTGCACTGCATCATTATAGCAGTTTGATATCTCAACAGCCATGGCTCCACCTAATGAAATTCTGGTATTCGTAGTTTGGTGAAAAATGTAGAATTCTGTGCTGTGTGCTATACTACATGTGTTTTTAGCATCTCGCCAAATAAAAAGTCCTAAGATTCCACAGGATGGAGCCATGGTAGCTGTGCCCAACTGTTACACCTTTATAGTGCAGATATAAATTCAGAAGTATTTGATACCATCAATCAAGGGTTGGCTAGACAGATGTCCGAATAATGTAGGTCAAGGATGTAGCACTAATATGGCTGCCTCGTTTTACTGTTAATGTCATGGCTTTATGGTGAATTGTAGTGTTCAATGATGCAAATGATTGCATCTGTTCATCACTGTAGGATTTACTGAATGTGTATACTGTACAGATATTTCAAATAAACAATAAAATAAAATTTATAGGGTCCAAATTGTGGGGAAGAGGGCTCACTTTAATATATATGAAAAATAATTCATTCCTTTAAACAGTGATTTGATAATATAGCATTTATAGGACCAAAACATGAACAATTGTTAGAAGAACTCAGACATAAATTCTGTTGCAATAAAGACCAAGACTGGAGCAGGGATGTGACTGGAGAGGTATGTCTTTCTTGTTAACTTTTAACATTTAGTTTAGGCTAGGAGATAAGAAAGTGAAAATCAGAAAGTAAGTTAAGAGAAGTGACAGCAGATAGGCTAGAAGATACTGTATATGACTAACTCCAGAACTAAAAAATAGGAAGTGAGTCAAAAGACAGAGCAGGAAGACAATCAAGAAGATTAAGGTAGAAGAGAATGATAGCTCTTTGTAAAGATAATGAATGAGCACATGGGAAAGAATACATTACAGATAGCCTGTCATGAGAAGCTGAAATCTGTTTGTGTCCCAAAGACATGATTTAAGCATCATAAAGCAATTGCATCTACAAATGAAGCCTGTGCTTATCTCCCAATGATGAATTATAAAACAAAACAAACATGCTAGTTATAAGAATTTTGCCATGATAATCAGATATTTTCAGCATGTAAGGAATTGCCTCTTTTAATGACTTGCCATCCATAGCACCCTGAGTTACAGAAACTAGATTCAAACTATGGTTTTAGATCTTGGCGTTTTGGCCTCAGACAAGCCATGGCTAGTGAGCTGGGTTTGGTATGGACACATAAACTAGCCACTGTTAAGCTAAGGAAGCCATGGTGTTTGTTATGCCCTAACTAACTCACTAAATTAAATGTAATAATAGATGCAATAAAGGGTAAACTTCTAGACAAACAAAAGCCTTTTAAGAGATGCCCACTGGGTTACATCATGTTGAGAAAGAACATCATGGCTGTCTAGGAGACACCTTGCGTAAAAGGACTGAGCCCAAGAAAGATTAAGGCTGGAGCATTTTTGACCACCTGGTTTTTGCAACATTATTGAGATTAAAATGGAAGAGACTATGGAAAGATCACAATAAGGGTTGCAAGTAAGATACACTTCACTAGAAAACAGCATGCTAGTTGGAAGAGACATCCTGCATCCAAACAAATTGCATTTTAAAACAGTACATTTTAATGCATGCATTTCCCATGTTCATTAAAGTTTGTTTGTAGGTCTTTTTTGTTGTTGTTATAAACCTTTGTAACAACTCATTTTGGTTTGAAACATCTGCTTTGTCTTGCAACAATTCAGATTTTCTGTGCTTAGAATACTGAGTGTAATGAAATTCTTTTCCATCTCTCTGTTACTTCCCAAAAGCTGTCCTTAAAAAAATTAAATTAAATTAAAGGACTCTTTGGAGCAGCCTTGGAGGCAGTTTTATTTAAAGGTCTCTATCATTTCCTGCCTGAAAATATGAAACCATTTGCAACGTAATTAGAATATACAACGTTTTAAACAGAAAAAAGGGAAAAGAATCTAGACGTCTGAACAATGAAATTTACACCCATATGGTAGGCAATACTGCCTCATTAAATTTCAGCTGCAAGATCTTTCTTTATAAAATTTAGGCCCTGGAAAAACAATCTTGATTTCTTTAAATAATATTTTTTTTAAAAAACCAGTGTTTGGCTCCTAAAATAGCACTCGTTACATTCTCAAGGTGCCTTGTGCTGCTATTATCTATATACCATTTGTATATTAGGACTTGTATGGCCTTATGCTCCTCTTAAATTCTGTTCTGCAGAAGAGAGGAAATTGTCTGGAAGGTGGCATAGTAGGGTACTTACTTCACATGCTCTAGTATAAATGCATGTATTTCTTTTGTTCTTCTGCTAATTGACACAGCTTACTCTGAGCCAGGCTATTTACCTACTGCCTGTTATAGCAGCAGAGATCTTTCCCATTGCCTCCTGCTAGAATATTTAACTCCCTAAGATAGAGACAGAACTGGAAAGTTCATACACACAAAGCACATGCTATGGTTTTTTTTTTCTGCCTCTAATTCAAGGAGGTTTGTAGACATCTGAGCTATTTTGCTACTGGTATAAGCGTGCACGCCATAGGTAGGAATATTTCTATTGCTTTGTCTCCAGCATCTTTTCCACATCTCTCACAGCCATGGACCAGTACTTCTTTGGAGGTGAAATAACTTTCTGGGGCAACAGATCTGCACATCAATCTGTCAGGGCTTGGCACTTCATCATATTGGAGAGTCACTGTCTTTTCTTTTATAATGCCCAATTTGAGGGGCCAGGTTGAAATGGCTCAGAGAAAACCCTTGGTTCCAGACAGTGGAAATCCATCCAGAACAGCCCTCTTGAGGTCACATTCTATGTGCTGAGTCCAAAGTGCAAAGGTGTATAGAAAAAGCATCCTCAATGACTGATCCACATTTTTGGAATACCCTTGCTATACAACAAGGATAGGGAAATGCAGCCTTCCAGATGTTGATCGGCTTGCAACACCCATCAACTTTGGCCAACATACTTTAGCCAGCAGGAATGCTGACAGCCACATTCCAGCAAAATCTGGAGAGCCACGCTGCGAGCACCCTTGTACACAAGACTCATTAAAACACAAATATCTTCCAGGAACATCATGACTATTTGTTACCAGTACAAGACGGAAAGACAACAGTAAGACTGAGCCAGTTTCTATCACCCTTGCTGCCTTAGATGAGGTCTCTGAGTCTCCAGGGCTGGATGGCACAAGGGACCCTCTAAGAGAGTTACAGGATCCCCTGTAGCAGAGGCAGAGAGCCCAAGGCTGGAGTCAGAAGAGGAAACAGGGCCTCCTCCCATTCAAAAGGGAGACATGCGGAACAAAGGCACAAGCCAGGCAAAAGGCAAGCCAGCACAGCGCCTGAGCAGCAAGCGAAGTTACTTTGTTAGAAATCTCTTTGAGAGGAAGATCCTCCTTATGGAGAGACACGATACTGGAAAGTCTGCAGCTGAGTCCTAGAAGAGGCAACCGTCAGCTCAAGTACAAAAGGCTGAGTTGAAAGCTGAGCAGATTACTGAGAAAATCGTCTGAGCATCCAGGACGACCATGACCCACATCTTGAACTTTCTGCCTGCTTTGCCTCACTTTGGATGATACTGCCTGTATCTCTGTTTTCTCTTTGTGCCCCTGCCTTGTCAAGTTCAGGCTTGATTTATCTCCCAGCAACTTGACCCTGATGTTCTTATGAGTACTCGTCCCAGTACTCCCTCTTTGAACTGGCACCTGCAGGACTGTGATTTGTAGTACAACCCAGCTCATATTTGACTAGCTTGCTCCTGATGCCAACCATGCAAAAGAGGAGAGAGAATAAATGGGAGAAAGAAGGGGAAAGATGAAGAAACTATATATGTATCTGCATCATATCATGCTATATCATGCTATTCATACATCTATATCTGCTTACACTGACACTGTAGGTAAGCAAAACAATGGGATTATCAGATCCATAATTTTGTCAGTTCTGTACATGGATAATACACATGTATTTCAACAGGTGAATAGGTATCTACTGTTGAAAAAATAATTGGTTACCTCTATAATTCAAAAGTTCAACAGAAAGAGTTAAATATATATGTGCAAGTTTTAAAAAAATAAATCACCTCTGCATTTTTCAGAAGTGACTAATATACTAGTTATTTTCTTACTGCTTAAAAGAAACACTTTTCTGAACCGTACAAGCCATTTGGCTATGTAAAAACCACATTTTATTTACATCCTATCCACCACCATCTCAACATCACAACAAAGTAAGAAGCCAACACTTGAACCATACAGTATTTATTCCTTCTTCACCATCTAGTGAGCCTTTATAACTATTAAAGTAACTAAAAGACTACAGTTATACTAGAAAAGGAGTGAAACTATGTGTCATCCGTTGCTGGTCAACTCCAAGCTTAGGCAGAAACATATTTTGTCATATCCAAACAGGGAAATTGCAGTTTATAGGCCGGCCGGCTGCAAACCCAAGCTACAAGACAAATCCAGAATCCAGTTATTGTGCTTTTCAGTTTTAGCCAGTTACATCACCTCCCATCTGTAATAATAGAGTAATAATGCTGACCCACCTTATAGGATTCTTCCAAAGGTTATAGTGGTACAATATCTGTGAAACTCTCCCCCCCCATTTTTTATTATTTAAAAGATAAATTAAATATATAAGGTCTGAAGTTGTTTCTACACCAAAGGGACCTGCATTAGCTTGAAAACATGTGTTACATTCGTGTGTTTTTTTGGTTTTAGTAGACTTATGAGCATAACTATTTGACTCAGCAAGGTATCCCCAAATAATATTTTTTTTAATTGAGAAGGTGGTGACTATTCCATTGTTCAGACTAGCAAGACTTTGCCAGCTGCCTTTCATCTTAGCTTCTGGATAATGAAACACATTCCAATTGTCTGAGACAGTTACGCAGTGAGCCCAGTAGGATTCCTGATGTTCTATGCTGGCGTTAACACACAATCATCATTCACGGACAGATCACAAGATGTGACATATGCCATTTCCTTCCTCTTAGTATTACAAGGAGACAGAATGAATACGAATATGTTGCCTCAAGCTACAAATTGAAGCTTCATTTTTATTTTACAATGTGCTGATTTAGTTCACCATCTGTAAATATTAGATATCTTTATATCCTCTTAACCTATTCCTGACCCACAAATACTAGAAACTAGAGATGTGGAAAATATTTTATTTGGGGTTTTGGTGGATTTTTGAAGGAGTATGCTCCTGCCCAATTTCAAGAACATATTTAGAAGCCCTTTTCTAGATGCTGCTTCCCAGAGTTGTGTCATAAGAAGTTTCCAAGGAAAGAGCCTTCTTCATAGTACATCCTTGTCTATGTAATGCATGTTCTAGAAAGACCTACCTAGGCTGTACCATTTAGACATCAAACTACGGTTTCCCTCTTCTGGCTGGCATTTAGGCTCTAATTTGTACTAGCCTTTCCTACTATACACTAGGGACGTGGTGGCGCTGCGGGCTAAACCGCAGAAGTCTGTGCTGCAGGGTCAGAAGACCAGCAGTCGTAAGATTGAATCCACGCGACAGAGTGAGCTCCCGTCACTTTGTCCCAGCTCCTCGCCAACCTAGCTGTTCGAAAGCATGTAAATGTGAGAAGATAAATAGGCACCATCTCGGAGGGAAGGTAAAACGGCGTTCCCTAGTCACACTGGCCACGTGACAATGGAAAACTGTCTTCGGACAGGCGCTGGCTCCATGGCTTGAAAAGCAGGATGAGCGCCACCCCCTAAAGTCGGACACGACTGGACTGAAAACGTCAAGGGGAACCTTTACCTTTTACTTTCCTACTATACAGCTTATTGTTGGCTTTGAAACATCTCCGTATTTTTACATTTTAATCTTAGAATTGGTTGCTTTATTATTTTGGTGAGTTTTCTTGTTGCATTCCTGGCTCTTTTGAATTTTTTTGACTGTAAGCCACCTCAAGGGCATTGGCCAAGTAGGCAATGTGGAAGTTATTTATATTTAGCACAACATTTCAGGAAAGATAACAGCGTTTCTCACCAGACTCCTTCACCAGAAAATCCTCCATTCCCCAGTTCCTGGAAAATGCATTACATATACTAGTTGCTGCCTCAAATATGGAAATTCTTAATATCTCATCTCTCCCTTGATGACCATTCCATCTGGGCATGAAACATTTCTGTAATTATCTATAATTATTACCCAAATGCGCTTGTCTTCCTGTTTCTCCCTGGTTTTTTCCTTCTTCTCTTTTCATGTCCTGTATATTAAATCTTGCAAGCTGAGGCTTTTGTTTCCTTTTAACCTTTACACAGCACCTAGAAAACTTGAGGCCAGAAGTTCCCAAACTTGGGGCACCAGATGTTCACAGGCTACTTCCTTTCAAAAGCATAGCCAATGGGTATAGGTTCTGGAAGTTATTGTTAAAAAAAAATCTAGGGCCCCCAATTTTGATACCACTGTTTTAGTCACATTGTTGTTGATTAGTAACCAAAAAAAAAAAAAAAATCATAGACTTATGATTTTTTCCTGAAGAGGAAGCAGAGGCAGGAGGGAGCTGTGCTTGGGAGCCATTTTAGTTGGTGAGTTCTTCCTGGTAGGCTGACCCTTTGACCACATGGTCTGAGGGGGCGGGGCTTTGGCTTTAAATTAGTGCCTGCAGAAGCTCTAAGCCCCTTTCCTGAAGAGGAAGCAGAGGCAGGAGGGAGCTGTGCTTGGGAGCCATTTTAGTTGGTGAGTTCTTCCTGGTAGGCTGACCCTTTGACCACATGGTCTGAGGGGGCGGGGCTTTGGCTTTAAATTAGTGCCTGCAGAAGCTCTAAGCCCCTTTCCTGAAGAGGAAGCAGAGGCAGGAGGGAGCTGTGCTTGGGAGCCATTTTAGTTGGTGAGTTCTTCCTGGTAGGCTGACCCTTTGACCACATGGTCTGAGGGGGCGGGGCTTTGGCTTTAAATTAGTGCCTGCAGAAGCTCTAAGCCCCTTTCCTGAAGAGGAAGCAGAGGCAGGAGGGAGCTGTGCTTGGGAGCCATTTTAGTTGGTGAGTTCTTCCTGGTAGGCTGACCCTTTGACCACATGGTCTGAGGGGGCGGGGCTTTGGCTTTAAATTAGTGCCTGCAGAAGCTCTAAGCCCCTTTCCTGAAGAGGAAGCAGAGGCAGGAGGGAGCTGTGCTTGGGAGCCATTTTAGTTGGTGAGTTCTTCCTGGTAGGCTGACCCTTTGACCACATGGTCTGAGGGGGCGGGGCTTTGGCTTTAAATTAGTGCCTGCAGAAGCTCTAAGCCCCTTTCCTGAAGAGGAAGCAGAGGCAGGAGGGAGCTGTGCTTGGGAGCCATTTTAGTTGGTGAGTTCTTCCTGGTAGGCTGACCCTTTGACCACATGGTCTGAGGGGGCGGGGCTTTGGCTTTAAATTAGTGCCTGCAGAAGCTCTAAGCCCCTTTCCTGAAGAGGAAGCAGAGGCAGGAGGGAGCTGTGCTTGGGAGCCATTTTAGTTGGTGAGTTCTTCCTGGTAGGCTGACCCTTTGACCACATGGTCTGAGGGGGCGGGGCTTTGGCTTTAAATTAGTGCCTGCAGAAGCTCTAAGCCCCTTTCCTGAAGAGGAAGCAGAGGCAGGAGGGAGCTGTGCTTGGGAGCCATTTTAGTTGGTGAGTTCTTCCTGGTAGGCTGACCCTTTGACCACATGGTCTGAGGGGGCGGGGCTTTGGCTTTAAATTAGTGCCTGCAGAAGCTCTAAGCCCCTTTCCTGAAGAGGAAGCAGAGGCAGGAGGGAGCTGTGCTTGGGAGCCATTTTAGTTGGTGAGTTCTTCCTGGTAGGCTGACCCTTTGACCACATGGTCTGAGGGGGCGGGGCTTTGGCTTTAAATTAGTGCCTGCAGAAGCTCTAAGCCCCTTTCCTGAAGAGGAAGCAGAGGCAGGAGGGAGCTGTGCTTGGGAGCCATTTTAGTTGGTGAGTTCTTCCTGGTAGGCTGACCCTTTGACCACATGGTCTGAGGGGGCGGGGCTTTGGCTTTAAATTAGTGCCTGCAGAAGCTCTAAGCCCCTTTCCTGAAGAGGAAGCAGAGGCAGGAGGGAGCTGTGCTTGGGAGCCATTTTAGTTGGTGAGTTCTTCCTGGTAGGCTGACCCTTTGACCACATGGTCTGAGGGGGCGGGGCTTTGGCTTTAAATTAGTGCCTGCAGAAGCTCTAAGCCCCTTTCCTGAAGAGGAAGCAGAGGCAGGAGGGAGCTGTGCTTGGGAGCCATTTTAGTTGGTGAGTTCTTCCTGGTAGGCTGACCCTTTGACCACATGGTCTGAGGGGGCGGGGCTTTGGCTTTAAATTAGTGCCTGCAGAAGCTCTAAGCCCCTTTCCTGAAGAGGAAGCAGAGGCAGGAGGGAGCTGTGCTTGGGAGCCATTTTAGTTGGTGAGTTCTTCCTGGTAGGCTGACCCTTTGACCACATGGTCTGAGGGGGCGGGGCTTTGGCTTTAAATTAGTGCCTGCAGAAGCTCTAAGCCCCTTTCCTGAAGAGGAAGCAGAGGCAGGAGGGAGCTGTGCTTGGGAGCCATTTTAGTTGGTGAGTTCTTCCTGGTAGGCTGACCCTTTGACCACATGGTCTGAGGGGGCGGGGCTTTGGCTTTAAATTAGTGCCTGCAGAAGCTCTAAGCCCCTTTCCTGAAGAGGAAGCAGAGGCAGGAGGGAGCTGTGCTTGGGAGCCATTTTAGTTGGTGAGTTCTTCCTGGTAGGCTGACCCTTTGACCACATGGTCTGAGGGGGCGGGGCTTTGGCTTTAAATTAGTGCCTGCAGAAGCTCTAAGCCCCTTTCCTGAAGAGGAAGCAGAGGCAGGAGGGAGCTGTGCTTGGGAGCCATTTTAGTTGGTGAGTTCTTCCTGGTAGGCTGACCCTTTGACCACATGGTCTGAGGGGGCGGGGCTTTGGCTTTAAATTAGTGCCTGCAGAAGCTCTAAGCCCCTTTCCTGAAGAGGAAGCAGAGGCAGGAGGGAGCTGTGCTTGGGAGCCATTTTAGTTGGTGAGTTCTTCCTGGTAGGCTGACCCTTTGACCACATGGTCTGAGGGGGCGGGGCTTTGGCTTTAAATTAGTGCCTGCAGAAGCTCTAAGCCCCTTTCCTGAAGAGGAAGCAGAGGCAGGAGGGAGCTGTGCTTGGGAGCCATTTTAGTTGGTGAGTTCTTCCTGGTAGGCTGACCCTTTGACCACATGGTCTGAGGGGGCGGGGCTTTGGCTTTAAATTAGTGCCTGCAGAAGCTCTAAGCCCCTTTCCTGAAGAGGAAGCAGAGGCAGGAGGGAGCTGTGCTTGGGAGCCATTTTAGTTGGTGAGTTCTTCCTGGTAGGCTGACCCTTTGACCACATGGTCTGAGGGGGCGGGGCTTTGGCTTTAAATTAGTGCCTGCAGAAGCTCTAAGCCCCTTTCCTGAAGAGGAAGCAGAGGCAGGAGGGAGCTGTGCTTGGGAGCCATTTTAGTTGGTGAGTTCTTCCTGGTAGGCTGACCCTTTGACCACATGGTCTGAGGGGGCGGGGCTTTGGCTTTAAATTAGTGCCTGCAGAAGCTCTAAGCCCCTTTCCTGAAGAGGAAGCAGAGGCAGGAGGGAGCTGTGCTTGGGAGCCATTTTAGTTGGTGAGTTCTTCCTGGTAGGCTGACCCTTTGACCACATGGTCTGAGGGGGCGGGGCTTTGGCTTTAAATTAGTGCCTGCAGAAGCTCTAAGCCCCTTTCCTGAAGAGGAAGCAGAGGCAGGAGGGAGCTGTGCTTGGGAGCCATTTTAGTTGGTGAGTTCTTCCTGGTAGGCTGACCCTTTGACCACATGGTCTGAGGGGGCGGGGCTTTGGCTTTAAATTAGTGCCTGCAGAAGCTCTAAGCCCCTTTCCTGAAGAGGAAGCAGAGGCAGGAGGGAGCTGTGCTTGGGAGCCATTTTAGTTGGTGAGTTCTTCCTGGTAGGCTGACCCTTTGACCACATGGTCTGAGGGGGCGGGGCTTTGGCTTTAAATTAGTGCCTGCAGAAGCTCTAAGCCCCTTTCCTGAAGAGGAAGCAGAGGCAGGAGGGAGCTGTGCTTGGGAGCCATTTTAGTTGGTGAGTTCTTCCTGGTAGGCTGACCCTTTGACCACATGGTCTGAGGGGGCGGGGCTTTGGCTTTAAATTAGTGCCTGCAGAAGCTCTAAGCCCCTTTCCTGAAGAGGAAGCAGAGGCAGGAGGGAGCTGTGCTTGGGAGCCATTTTAGTTGGTGAGTTCTTCCTGGTAGGCTGACCCTTTGACCACATGGTCTGAGGGGGCGGGGCTTTGGCTTTAAATTAGTGCCTGCAGAAGCTCTAAGCCCCTTTCCTGAAGAGGAAGCAGAGGCAGGAGGGAGCTGTGCTTGGGAGCCATTTTAGTTGGTGAGTTCTTCCTGGTAGGCTGACCCTTTGACCACATGGTCTGAGGGGGCGGGGCTTTGGCTTTAAATTAGTGCCTGCAGAAGCTCTAAGCCCCTTTCCTGAAGAGGAAGCAGAGGCAGGAGGGAGCTGTGCTTGGGAGCCATTTTAGTTGGTGAGTTCTTCCTGGTAGGCTGACCCTTTGACCACATGGTCTGAGGGGGCGGGGCTTTGGCTTTAAATTAGTGCCTGCAGAAGCTCTAAGCCCCTTTCCTGAAGAGGAAGCAGAGGCAGGAGGGAGCTGTGCTTGGGAGCCATTTTAGTTGGTGAGTTCTTCCTGGTAGGCTGACCCTTTGACCACATGGTCTGAGGGGGCGGGGCTTTGGCTTTAAATTAGTGCCTGCAGAAGCTCTAAGCCCCTTTCCTGAAGAGGAAGCAGAGGCAGGAGGGAGCTGTGCTTGGGAGCCATTTTAGTTGGTGAGTTCTTCCTGGTAGGCTGACCCTTTGACCACATGGTCTGAGGGGGCGGGGCTTTGGCTTTAAATTAGTGCCTGCAGAAGCTCTAAGCCCCTTTCCTGAAGAGGAAGCAGAGGCAGGAGGGAGCTGTGCTTGGGAGCCATTTTAGTTGGTGAGTTCTTCCTGGTAGGCTGACCCTTTGACCACATGGTCTGAGGGGGCGGGGCTTTGGCTTTAAATTAGTGCCTGCAGAAGCTCTAAGCCCCTTTCCTGAAGAGGAAGCAGAGGCAGGAGGGAGCTGTGCTTGGGAGCCATTTTAGTTGGTGAGTTCTTCCTGGTAGGCTGACCCTTTGACCACATGGTCTGAGGGGGCGGGGCTTTGGCTTTAAATTAGTGCCTGCAGAAGCTCTAAGCCCCTTTCCTGAAGAGGAAGCAGAGGCAGGAGGGAGCTGTGCTTGGGAGCCATTTTAGTTGGTGAGTTCTTCCTGGTAGGCTGACCCTTTGACCACATGGTCTGAGGGGGCGGGGCTTTGGCTTTAAATTAGTGCCTGCAGAAGCTCTAAGCCCCTTTCCTGAAGAGGAAGCAGAGGCAGGAGGGAGCTGTGCTTGGGAGCCATTTTAGTTGGTGAGTTCTTCCTGGTAGGCTGACCCTTTGACCACATGGTCTGAGGGGGCGGGGCTTTGGCTTTAAATTAGTGCCTGCAGAAGCTCTAAGCCCCTTTCCTGAAGAGGAAGCAGAGGCAGGAGGGAGCTGTGCTTGGGAGCCATTTTAGTTGGTGAGTTCTTCCTGGTAGGCTGACCCTTTGACCACATGGTCTGAGGGGGCGGGGCTTTGGCTTTAAATTAGTGCCTGCAGAAGCTCTAAGCCCCTTTCCTGAAGAGGAAGCAGAGGCAGGAGGGAGCTGTGCTTGGGAGCCATTTTAGTTGGTGAGTTCTTCCTGGTAGGCTGACCCTTTGACCACATGGTCTGAGGGGGCGGGGCTTTGGCTTTAAATTAGTGCCTGCAGAAGCTCTAAGCCCCTTTCCTGAAGAGGAAGCAGAGGCAGGAGGGAGCTGTGCTTGGGAGCCATTTTAGTTGGTGAGTTCTTCCTGGTAGGCTGACCCTTTGACCACATGGTCTGAGGGGGCGGGGCTTTGGCTTTAAATTAGTGCCTGCAGAAGCTCTAAGCCCCTTTCCTGAAGAGGAAGCAGAGGCAGGAGGGAGCTGTGCTTGGGAGCCATTTTAGTTGGTGAGTTCTTCCTGGTAGGCTGACCCTTTGACCACATGGTCTGAGGGGGCGGGGCTTTGGCTTTAAATTAGTGCCTGCAGAAGCTCTAAGCCCCTTTCCTGAAGAGGAAGCAGAGGCAGGAGGGAGCTGTGCTTGGGAGCCATTTTAGTTGGTGAGTTCTTCCTGGTAGGCTGACCCTTTGACCACATGGTCTGAGGGGGCGGGGCTTTGGCTTTAAATTAGTGCCTGCAGAAGCTCTAAGCCCCTTTCCTGAAGAGGAAGCAGAGGCAGGAGGGAGCTGTGCTTGGGAGCCATTTTAGTTGGTGAGTTCTTCCTGGTAGGCTGACCCTTTGACCACATGGTCTGAGGGGGCGGGGCTTTGGCTTTAAATTAGTGCCTGCAGAAGCTCTAAGCCCCTTTCCTGAAGAGGAAGCAGAGGCAGGAGGGAGCTGTGCTTGGGAGCCATTTTAGTTGGTGAGTTCTTCCTGGTAGGCTGACCCTTTGACCACATGGTCTGAGGGGGCGGGGCTTTGGCTTTAAATTAGTGCCTGCAGAAGCTCTAAGCCCCTTTCCTGAAGAGGAAGCAGAGGCAGGAGGGAGCTGTGCTTGGGAGCCATTTTAGTTGGTGAGTTCTTCCTGGTAGGCTGACCCTTTGACCACATGGTCTGAGGGGGCGGGGCTTTGGCTTTAAATTAGTGCCTGCAGAAGCTCTAAGCCCCTTTCCTGAAGAGGAAGCAGAGGCAGGAGGGAGCTGTGCTTGGGAGCCATTTTAGTTGGTGAGTTCTTCCTGGTAGGCTGACCCTTTGACCACATGGTCTGAGGGGGCGGGGCTTTGGCTTTAAATTAGTGCCTGCAGAAGCGCGCGCCTAACGGCGCGCGAAATCCTCTCACTCTATTTTTTTACTTTAATCTGCTAAATAGGATAGCCAAATAGTATTTCTTACACCTGGCGGCAGGAATGTTTCAGGAGTAGGATCATACTTCCACACTATTAGGGAGCAGGCCGGGTAGGTGGGACTCGTCAGCCATGTAAGGCAGCCCATCTAGGAGAAGGAAAACTCTGATTTCAAACCTCCACTGCCTTGTGGCTATATCCACTCATGGAAAAGGCTTCAGGAGATAACCTCGAGGCAAAATCCGGAGCCGGAGTCCCGTAGACAGTTCGTGTTGTTCTGCCAACTCCTGCGACGTCGCTGGAACCAGTTGTATTGGCTCTTGCCTCTCCATTGGACCATTTCAGTGACGTGGAGAGGGGGGATTTGCTGCTTGGGTAACAGCCTATCCTCCATATTATTCTACCCAGGCTTCGTGCTCTGGAGAGGACACTCCAGCTTTGCATACAGTGTCGAAATAACACAGGAACTAGCAGTTACTGGTTATACGTTTTGCTCGATTGGCACAGAGCATGATGCCAGGGACTACTGATGGTCAGAGAGCCGAAAAACAGATCAATAACCATGCACCACGCAACAATCAAAAGAAAACATCTGCCCTAAAGTTGGGAACCTGGAATGTTCGGACAATGACCCCTGGCTTTTCTGACAACCTGCAGGAAATAGACGACGTGCGCAAGACAGCTGTTATCGACATTGAACTGAGTAGACTGCGGATGGACATTGTTGCCCTGCAAGAGACGAGATTGCCAGACATGGGATCTGTCAAAGAAAAAAACTTCTCATTCTTCTGGCAGGGAAAACCATTGAACGAGACCAGGGAATATGGTGTTGGCTTTGCGGTCAGAAATACTCTGCTGAGATCCATTGTTCCACCTACTGTGGGGAGTGAAAGAATCCTGTCTCTGCAGCTCCACTCATCAGCGGGACTGGTCACCCTCATCAGTGCATATGCACCAACACTGTCATCCACAACAGAAGTCAAAGACAAATTCTATGACGATTTGGCAGCTACTATCAAAAAAGTCCCTGAGAGAGAGCCGCTGTTCATTCTCGGAGACTTTAACGCGAGAGTTGGTGCTGATCACAACTCTTGGCCCACCTGTCTAGGCCGTTTTGGCATTGGGAAGATGAATGAAAATGGCCAACGTTTGCTGGAGTTTTGCTGTTATTATGGTCTTTGTGTCACCAACACATTCTTTAATACAAAGCCTCAACACAAAGTTTCCTGGAGACATCCAAGATCGAAGCATTGGCATCAGCTTGATTTGATCCTCACTAGACGTTCTAGCTTATCTAGTATTACGATCACACGCAGTTACCAGAGTGCTGATTGTGACACTGATCATTCCCTGGTGTGTAGCAGAATAAAACTGCAAACAAAGAGATTGTATCACACTAAAAAGGAAGGAAAACCACGTATAGATATCAACAAGATTTGCAATCAAAGAAAAGTGGAGGAATTTGCCCAAGCGCTTCAGGAGACCCTTCCAGGCCCGGCTGATGCGAATGCACCTGAACGATGGGAACACTTCAAGAACGCTGTTTATAACACTGCCTTGTCCACATTTGGCAAGAAGACCAAAAAGACGGCTGACTGGTTCGAAGCCCATTCAGAGGAGCTGATTCCAGCCATCGAGGATAAGAGGAGAGCTCTAGCAGCATACAAAGCCTGTCCTAGTGAGTACAACTTGCAGGCTCTTCGAGCTGCTCGTAGCCAAGTCCAACAGACTGCCAGGAGATGTTCCAATGATTATTGGCTTCAGCTCTGCTCTCAGATACAGATAGCAGCGGACACAGGTAACATCAAGGGAATGTATGATGGTATCAAGCAGGCTTTAGGTCCAATACAGAAGAAATCTGCTCCCTTGAAGTCTACTACAGGCGTGATCATCCAGGATCGAGCACAGCAGATGGAACGCTGGGTACAGCACTACTCTGACCTATATTCTAAAGAGAATGTAGTAACGGAAGAGGCACTAAATAACATTGAGTGCCTGCCTCTCTTGGAAGAGCTGGACAGTGAACCAACTTTAGCAGAAATAAAAGCAGCCCTGGATTCCCTTGCCTCTGGCAAGGCACCTGGAAAGGACAACATCCCCGTTGAAGTTTTGAAGTGTTGTAAAGAGATCATCACCACTGAGCTGTATGAACTCTTTTCCCTTTGCTGGAGAGAAGGTGGAGTACCACAGGACATGAAGGACGCAAACATCATCACATTGTATAAGAACAAAGGCGACAGGGGCGACTGCAATAACTACCGTGGTATCTCTCTTCTCAGCGTTGTAGGGAAGCTGCTGGCCCGTGTTGTGCTGAAGAGACTTCAGGTGCTTGCAGACAGAGTGTATCCAGAATCACAGTGTGGTTTTCGAGCTAACAGATCCACCACTGACATGGTATTCTCCCTCCGACAGCTGCAGGAGAAATGCAGGGAACAACAACAGCCACTCTTTGTGGCCTTCATAGATCTCACAAAGGCCTTTGACTTGGTTAGCAGGGACGGACTTTTTAAAATACTTCCCAAGATTGGATGTCCACCTCAACTCCTTAATATCATCAGGTCCTTTCATGAGGAAATGAAGGGCACTGTAGTTTTTGATGGCTCAACATCAGATCCCTTTGACATCAGAAGCGGAGTAAAACAAGGCTGTGTCCTTGCGCCAACCCTGTTTGGGATCTTCTTTGCTGTCATGCTGAAGCAGGCCTTTGGAACTGCAACAGAAGGTGTCTATCTCCGGACTAGATCAGATGGAAAGCTTTTTAATCTCACTAGATTGAGAGCGAAGACCAAAGTCCAAATGAAATGCATGCGGGACTTCCTCTTTGCTGATGATGCAGCCATTGTTGCCCACTCTGCTGAAGACCTCCAACAACTCATAAATCATTTTAGCAAGGCCTGTCAAGACTTTGGACTAACTATCAGCCTGAAGAAAACACAAGTCATGTGCCATGGCGTGGACTCACCTCCCTCTATTACTATCTCCATGCAAGAACTGGAGGTTGTTCATGAATTTGTGTACCTTGGCTCAACAATCTCTGACACTCTCTCCCTAGATGTCGAGCTGGATAAACGCATTGGGAAAGCAGCTACCATGTTCTCTAGACTCACAAAGAGAGTATGGCTTAACAAGAAGTTGACGGCATACACCAAAATCCAGGTCTATAGAGCCTGTGTCCTGAGCACACTCCTATACTGCAGCGAGTCCTGGACCCTTTGTGCACGGCAGGAGAGGAAGCTGAACACCTTCCATATGCGTTGTCTCCGACGCATTTTTGGTATCACCTGGCAGGACAAAGTTCCAAATAGAGTAGTCCTAGAACGAGCTGGAATTTTCAGCATGTATACAATATTGAAACAGCGCCGTCTACGTTGGCTTGGGCACGTCGTGAGAATGGCTGATGGTCGGATTCCAAAAGATCTCCTGTATGGAGAATTAGTGCAGGGAAGCCGCCCCCGAGGGAGACCACAGCTGCGTTACAAGGACATCTGCAAGCGGGATCTGAAGGCCTTAGGAATGGACCTCAACAGATGGGAAACCTTGACGTCTGAGCGTTCAGCCTGGAGGCAGGCGGTGCATCATGGCCTCTCCCAATTTGAAGAGACACTTGTACAGCAGACCGAGGCAAAGAGGCAGTCCCGAAACAAGCAAAACCAGGGAGCTGGACAGGGGACAGATTGGATTTGTCTCCAGTGTGGAAGGGATTGTCACTCTCGAATTGGCCTTCTCAGCCACACAAGACACTGTTCCAAGACCTCCATACAGAGCATGATACCATAGTCTCTTGAGACTGAAGGATGCCTACACGATTACATGTCTGGCTGTGGACCCAGAAGTTGGGAGTTCAATTCTCCACTGTGCTTCCTGCAAGTAGAGTCAGTGTGTTGTCTTGGGCAAGCTGCACAGTCCCAAGGCATCTCCAGAAGAGAGGAAAACACTTCTGAGTATCCCCTACCTCAGTGGTTCCCAAACCTGGATCCCTAGATGTTCTTTGAATTCAACTCCCAGAAATCCAGGCCAGCACTGCTTTAGATTTCTGCCTGTGGAGCAAGAGGCTGGGAGTTCTATTCCCCACAGTGCCTCCTTGACAGGGGCTGGATTAGATAATCCATAGGGTCCCCTTCAGCTCTGCAGTTCTAGGATTATCATCATCATCATTCTTTATTACAGTCACAGACCAGCATGATTATAAGAAAACAGAAGATACAGAAATAACTCCTATATGTAATATATGTACAGTGGTGCCCCGCATAGTGACGATAATCCATTCCGGAAAAATCATCGCTATGTGGATTCGTCGCTATACGGAACAAAAAAGCCCATAGGAATGCATTAAAACACGTTTAATGCATTCCTATGGGCTGTAAACTCACCATTATGTGAAAATCCTCCATACGGCCGCCATTTTCGCTGCCCAGTAAGCGATGAATGGGCGTGAAAATGGCGGGTGGCCATTTTAATTACCCGGTGGCCATTTTGGAACCGCCGAACAGCTGTTCCAAAACATTGCTATGCGAAAATCGGTAAGCGAAACAGCTTACCCATCATCGCAAAGCAATTTTTACTATCTAAATCATCGCAATTCAATCGCTTTTGCAATTGCAAAAAAGCCATCGCTATGCGGATTCGTCGTTAAACGGGGCACCCGTTATGCAGGGCACCACTGTAATATCCTTCTTCCAAGGTGACTACAACATTTTCTCTCTAATTCTCATAGCAATCAATAAAAATTTAGACACCTTGTCAGTAATATAAGTGGACCCACCCTCTAAGCAGGACAGTAACAAATCTGTGGGACTACCGTGCAGAGAGACATCTATTAGTAGAGAGATGAACTTCTTTCCACAATCATCATACACTCTGCAGTGAAAAATAACATGTTCAACTGATTTGATTTCTCCATTTCCATAAGGACAAGTTCGGTCGTTAAACAGAATTTCCCTATATCGCCCATCTAGTATAGCTGATGGCAATACATTAAATCAAGCTAATATGAATGCAGTCCTATATTTTGGAATGGACAATGCATATAAATATGGTGCAATGAAAAATCCATAGTTATTAATTTTATTATAGATCAGTGGAAAGCAGCGTTTATTAGCTACAGTTCTTAAGTGCTGTAGGTCCAAGTCTATTAATCTCTAAACAACAAGGGATTTTACCTTCTGGTAATCATAACTACCCACATCTTCTACTGAAAGACCTAACTTAAATAGCTTCTTCTCCATCTCTCTCGACCACTGGGTAATATAGGTATCCTTAAGCAGTAGAGAGAGATAACTACCAGGAACTGCTAGAAAGTGTAGATGTAGCCATCATTTAAAGGCTGCAATCCATGCCTTACATTCTATTGATTGAATGCCCAGTTCCAGATAGATTCCAGCAAAACCTATGCAAGATGAAAGGCCCAAGCGTTTCCTTAATAAGGCAGATTGAAGTTTTTCGACTTGGGCATTGAATCCCAGTATTCAAATAGGGATGCCATAAATAAGTTCGGACAGAGTATTGACCTTATAAATTTGAATAGCAGAAGGGATATATTGACCCCCTTGTATGTAGAAAAACCTTAGGATCCCCTACTGACTAGAACTAGCTGCATTAGTCACCTCCCTTCACTGTTCTACCCAAGATCCCATACTCTGTAGTTGTATGCCTAAATAGTTTGTGCTGGCCACTTACTTAATGGCATTACCATTTAACGTCCCTCTATATTGTTTACGAACATTAGAGAATACCAGTACTTTTGACTTGCTATAATTGATGATCAAATTATTCTCACACCAATAATTCCCAAAGGCAGAAAGGAGCCTATTTAGCCCAATTCTTGATAATGATAACAGTATTGTATCATCACTGTACAAGAATAAAGGTATCTTGGCATTTGATAGTTTGGGAGCATGAGAGTCACTACTGCTGAGATAAGAAGGCAGATCTTTGAGAAAAATGTTAAAGAGAAAGAGGGGCCAAAATACATCCCTGTCTTACACCTCTTGTTACCCGGATTGGGTTTGAGAGTTCTCCCTGCAGTCCACACCTAACTTGACTAGAGGTCTGATTATACAGTATAGACTTCTAATAAGGAACAATGGGTGCTTATCTATAGATGTTTTGCATAACATGAGCTATAACAGTTCTCGTGGTACTAGGTCAAAGGCAGCTTTAAGATCGATAAAAGCGGCAAAAAGCTTGCCCGCCTGAAACGGAGGTATACTTCTCTGCAAGGTGAGTCAGAACAAAACAGTGATTCAGTGTTGAACAGCCAGTTTTGAAACCTATTTGGTCTTCACCTATTATATTGTTATTCTGAACCCAACTGGAAAGTTTGCATTTTAGATACATAGCACATAGTTACCCAACAACAGAAAGGAGGCTGATGGGTCTATAATTTGTTGGATTAGTTCTATCACCACTTTTAAAGATGGGGATGATGATCGCTTTGCTCCAAATAGCAATGGTTGTGCCAGAGCTATTGATAAAAGTACTGTAAATGGGGCAGCTAATATGGGAGCCCACCAATCTGGATTGAATTTTCAAAGATTGGGAGGTATGAGATCAGGGCCTGGGGCTTTACCAGATTTAAGATCAGCAATCAGAGCAATAATTTCCTCCGGAGTAACAGGTTGCCATTCCGGGGCAATTGGGTGACAACTGGGAATTAGGTACTAGGCAGTTGAGTGTATTCTGGTCAATTGTGGGGTAAAGCCTTTCCCATTCAGAATGGGAAATGGAGCAGATCAGAAAATCTCTGCTAGGGACCTCAAAACAATTTGCGGAAACTACTTACTTACTTACTTACTTACTTACTCACTTACTTACTCACTCACTCACTCACTCACTCACTCACTCACTCACTCACTCACTCACTCACTCACTCACTCACTCACTCACTCACTGATTGATTGATTGATTGATTTCTATCCCACCCATCTAGACCCAAGGTCTACTATTTACTATTTACTATTCTTCAGTTGCATAGCATGGAAGATTTGGTTCAATTTTTTTTCTCCTGTGGTAATAATAAAAATATTATTAATAATAATAACAGGGGACCACTGGTCTATTTGGAAAAACATGAAAAAGGGCTACCATAAGTCAGAATTGACTTGGCCTATTATTATTAAGTTAGTTTTAAAATGGTTCAACCTACAATTGGAAAGCTGACTATGAACCAAAATTTTTCTAAAAACATAGGTGATACCTACATTCAAGTAGGGTCTGCTCAGGTCAAATAAACCCAACAGAACATATGTTTACTCAGTGTTCAAAGTAGAGTTGGGAAACTGCCTGTTAGGACTACAATTCCCCAAATCTCCAGCCAGCATAATATGTGGCCATGTTGGCTAGTGAATTTTGGGTGCAATGTTCCAAAAAAAAATTATATTTTTCTGGGCTCTGGTTCAAAGATCATAAATAACTGACAATTTAGTAGCCAGAGCCCACTAAACACAATTTGAGGAGTAAAAGGTGTCCCCCCCCAAATCTGGCAGAGTTACTTGGCAGTGAAGACAAAGAAAAATCCCCCATCTGTTCCTCTCACAGTTCCTAATAAAAATATAACAAATTAAATAATTAACAATCTACTGCCCTTTGTTAGCATTCCAAATCAGCTGCCCAAGGCAGCCACTCTGCTTTGACTAATGGTAACGCTGGCCCTGGGAAGTTCCTGTATAAGGTGGCACCTAACACCTGGTTAGCCCTAGAGACTGGAACATTAGTAGAAAAGCTTTAACAAATTCTGTTGTTAAGAAGGTCAAAGACCTAATCCATTTGGATTAACCGTGGGTAGGAAAGATCTCTAACTGTGACATTTTCATTATGTCAGTTGTTAATGTCAGCATTAGAAATCACAAGAATGATAGGAAAAATAGCACTTCATTCTTTTGGTCCACATCATTGCCTGCAAGGGCATGTTCTGAACTTATTTGAAAGAACTTGCCTTCCCCAACTTGGCACTATGCAAAGAGGTACAAATCCCACAACCTGATAGCTATCCGAGGGCAGTGGATTCTGTAGTCCAATGCACTTAGAAATGGCCAGTTGAGGACAGCACAGTACGGAATATCCTGTGAAATTAAGTTTTTATTTGCTGCATCTCCCCCCACCTCTTTCCACCCCCAACCACCACTACCAAGTTGTATGTCACTTCAATTTACAATATAGTAATGTGGGCGTTCTTCTGCACCCCACTCCCAGATTGCAGCCTTGTTCAGATCAGCATTTAACTTACTTAGGCTAATCACCCAACTCCACCCCTAACTAGACAAGTGCCACCTCAAGAACTTGGTATAGGCTCTGGTCATCTCTCAGACTGACAACTACAATGTTCTCTGCATGGGGTTTCCCTTGAGGCTGTTCCAAAGACAACAGAGGGTCCAGAATGCAGCAGCCACACTGGGGGGTGGTGCAAGCAAGTTTGACCATATCATCCTGACTCTGGCTCACCTCCACTGGTTACCCATTGCATCTCGGACCAGGTTCAGGGTTCTGACATTCATGTACAAAGCTCTCCATGGTCTGGGCCCACATTACTTGTCAGAGTGTCTTTCCCCTATGAAATCTGCCTGACCCACTAGATTATCACAGGCGAGCCTCCTTTGGGTGGCCCGAGTGAAACCTGTAAGTCATCTACCAGAAGTAGGGTCTTCTTCGGTGTGGCCCCAGCCTCCCAACTTCTGGAGGAGCTTTGCCTGCCACCCCTCCCTATGGTCATTCAGGAGGCAACTGAAGATGTGGCTTTTCAAGGAGGCTCTCCATATCAACCCTAGCTGACTGCCTTTTGTCCACCAGTTGTTGTTCTATAGTTTTTACGCTATCTGTTTAGTTTTTATTTTGGTTTTAAATAGTTTTAGTTTCATTTTGGTTTGGTTTGGTTGTTATTGTAAACTACCCAGAGTAGTGCTTCAGCACTAATAGGGAGCAGTATACACATTTAAGTTATAATCAATCA
This sequence comes from Pogona vitticeps, assembly GCF_051106095.1. Classification (NCBI taxonomy): domain Eukaryota; kingdom Metazoa; phylum Chordata; class Lepidosauria; order Squamata; family Agamidae; genus Pogona; species Pogona vitticeps. The sequence goes on from NC_135788.1 coordinate 18,958,426, forward strand.
ATCAAACAAACAAACATACATATTGTTAAGAGGAAAACAGTATAAAAGCATGAAAAATTCCTGTCAAAATGCCCCTAAAAATAGCTTTGAAGATAGGTTTGAAAAGGAGCTAGATCAGTTCAACTGCAAGGTAGAGAATTGGGCATGTGGGTTCCTTGGACCGCCGGAAGTCACCGTCCCTGCTTTATGGCTGGGGAGCTTTGAACTTTCTCAACAAAATTTATTCACAGATTTTGGAACTGTCAATTGTCTAGTCTTGTTTCCAGCATGAGGCCACTGTATCAGGAGACCTCCATTGTTCTGTTATTTTGGGGTATTGTTGTTGCTTGTTTCCCTTTAAAAAAAACAACAAAAAAACTCCAAGTTCTTCAACCAGCACCATCAATGTACAGCATGTGATTGTCTTAACGAGTTCAACAGATGGAATTAATTTGTCACTAACCTTGATACATTGATAATCATGTTCTATAGAGCTAGTTTTCAAGGCCAGGATAGAAAAAAAAAGGTTAAAATGACAGTACTATACAAGTCAAGGTTTTTTCATTCCATTCACTTTCAATTTTAAGGTCAACACATTTGGAAAAGTCAACTTTCTGTAAATGACAGAGTTTTAATTGAAGGAATGAAGGGTCGCATTCCCATCAGTCATTAATCAATACAAATGCTGTGCCCTGTATTTTAAGCCTAAATCATTCAAGCAGTGAATGAATGTAATGTCCATTTTAAATGCAATTGTATGAAAACTTCTGCAACACTCAGAGCTATCTGTCTGTAACATTTCACTACAGGGATCCCTTCATTTTCACCATAGTATTGCAAGCATCCATCCATGAGAGTTAAGGAACAGCAGTGAAAACACAGGGGAATAAATCAGCCTCAGAGGTTCTGGAAGAAAGGGCGAAGAAGGAACAATTTCTTCCTGATGAATTCTAGAACCACTTTCCGTCAACATCTCAGGCCCTTAAAACAGAACTCATCTACGTCTTAGTATAGCTTTCAGGAATTTAATTTTTGTTCTATTTATTTATTTTATTTAAAATATTTTTGCCTTGCCTTTCTTCTAAAAAAGGGCCCATTTTCATTAAAATGCAATAAACACTCAATGCAATAAATTATTCAAATGTTAAAGAACGAATGACATATTTAAAATGTTACATAATTATGAAAACAGGCTGAAAAGGACCAAAATATAAATTATCCTCTTTATTGTCTCCTAGACCAGTGGTCCCCAACGTTGGGCCTCCAGATGTTATTGGACTACAACTCCCAGAAGCATTCACCACCACTTCTGCTGGCCAGGATTTCTGGGAGCTGAAGTCCAAGAACATCTGGAGGCCCAAGGTTGAGGACCACTGTCCTAGACAGTCAGTCACTAAGGAAAATCCTGCCTGAAGAGAAAGGTCTTTGCCTGCTTATGGAAGGACAGCAAAGATGGGGGCCTGACATGTGTTCAGTAATCCAGGTATTCTTTGACTACAATTCCCAGAAACCCCAGCAAGCACAGCTGGTAGTGAAGGCTTCTGGGAATTGCAGTCCAAGAACATCTGGATTACCCAAGATTGAGAACCACTGTTCTAGTACACCTCCTAGATTTACCCCATGCTGGCTGGGTGAGTCTCTAAAATATAAACAAAAAAAGAATAAACTTTTCCAGGGTGTGAGTTTTTGACTGGTGAGATTAGCTTTGAAGATATCAGAACCTCACTTCCTATTAACCATAGTATAGCCTTATAGCCCAATCCCAAACTGTGTTTCATCCTAACCATGTTTCATTGAGAAGACTGATTTACAAGCCTTGGTTTGAAACTGCTCTATTTCAGTAAACCACAGTCCAGATTAACTAACATTGGGTTTGAAAATGATATTAAACTATACATTTTAAAAGCTGGCAGTCTCCCTGCAGCTGTGGCAAAGGGGAAAAACAGAGGTGGGAATTTCATGGCCCCAAAGGCTGTTCAGACATGGCTAAATAGCTGAGCACTGGATCCAAACAAATCTATAGAGAAAATGAATAAAGCTATGGTTTCGTAAACTGAAGAGACAATGAGAGTGTACAATTAATAATGGCTCTTCTCAGGATTCGAATAATCTGAAGCAACATGGAAAAAACAAAACAAAACACCCAGAATACCCAACTGACAACCATTTAGGAAAACGAAGAGGTGGAAAGAAAAATACTTGGAAGCAAAGGAGGGACAGGAAACCCAGAAAGCACAACTCTGCAACAAATCTGAAATTGGAGACGTTTTCTAATCCTCTGGGAAGGGCAGGAAGGAATATTGAAAAGACTTTCCCCTAAAACATTTGGCAAAGTAAAATAAGCCAGTCATTAAAAGCAAAGGATATAAAAACAATCCCTCCTTGGGGAGACGTGGAAGAGATAACAGTTAACAGTTAGTAGGATCAGAGGGGGCAACATGCCATGTGATGAATAATAAATAGAACTAACTACTGCATAAAATATATAAACATTTATTAATCTTTTGAGATCTTGTGTTCCAACAAGCATAGCTGGATTTTATTGTAATGATCACATTCACAACAACTCACAACGGCTTTCTTCATGATTATGCTGTGTCACCAAAAATGGTAATTCCTCAGATTTACCTCTGGACTGGGACGTGGATGTTTTATTTAATTCGACTTCAAATGTAAAAAAAAAAAAATGCACTGGTTTGATTTTACACTTTGCTCACTTAGACTTAACATGATGAAAAACAAACACTGCAAGTCAACCAAATGTTTTTATTTCAAATTGAGTCCATTACTCATGATCCCTGGCTCCAGGTACCCCTACCCACTGAACCATCCATCCAACGCTAACACAGCTATCTGAAAACTTTTCTCCTTTGAACTCATTTGGTTTTCTCTGTGCTTTACCCATCCTCTTCATAACTTTAGCTAATGTAACTTTAACAGAACTTTTCAATTTATTAATAAAAAAGATTTTAATGAAACCAGAGACATTTAAATGATCACACATACTCTAAATTTTACTTCTAGTCAATGTGCCATTCATTATGACCTTTCATGCACCAACATTTTGTGTCTGTTTCCTCCTTACCCACTGGAACAGAGTTACATTGGCTATAACCAGAAAATCCTGACTCACAGCATTGGAATGTTTACAAAAATGCTGATCAACATGGGATAAAGAATTAATCACAGAATCCTCACAGTAAGACCGCTCTTTTTTTTAGTTGAAACAAAATGAGGAAAGTTCAGAACTGCCTCAGATAGAACCAGAGTATTTGTTTTCCTTGCTGGGAAATGTTATAAGCAAATGATAGTGAAGTAGTTAAGATGGAAGTTAAGGCAGGAATAAAAATTACACTGCTAGTGCTACTTAAAATGGTAGATGCAATTGCAGACTTAAATATGATGACAAAGACAACCACAGACTTAATTATCTTTATTCATTCCTCCAAGATCTTGAATGTGATCCTGTGCAAATGGTTTCGAAGTTAAACTGAGTTCAGCTATGTTTGTACTGAATATATTAATATTTACTCAGAACCAAGTCCCTTAAGACCAGTTGGACGTTTTCCTGATTTGTCATGCATAAATTACAGCCTTACATTACACATTTCTACACACTTACACAACGTACACGTTACCCATCAAATTATTATACTGGACTCACCTTTTGCACAAATCTAAGTGGGTTGCACTGTTAGGTGCAGCTAATTTAAATGTTTCTTCTATTCAATAAGCTACTCACAATTTTAATTTTTTTTAAAAAAAATTCTAGAATACCATATGGTTCAATCTACTGCATCAGGCTGCATGTACGTGAATACAGTGGTGCCTTGCACGATGATGTTAATTCATTCCGCGAAAATCGCTGTTTCGTGAGAACATCGTCTTGCGAAATGCGGTTCCCCACTGGAATGCATTGAAATCTATTTAATGCATTCCAGTGGGGGTGGGAACCGTCTTGCGAAGCTTCGGTCTAAAAAAAAAACCTGTCTTGCAAAGCATAGACCAAAACATTGTCTTGCGAAAATCGTCCATAGGAAAAAATGTCTTGCGAAGCGCAACAGCGATCACAAAAAACCATCATCTTGCGGATTAATCGTCCCGCGAGGCAATCGTCTTGCGAGGCACCACTGTATATACAATATAAGATACATTCTAACAAACTATGACTTTATTCATATCTTTATTACCTTTTCCTCCTGTGACGTGTACACAATTTCTTACATAAACAATTTATCATGGGTATAAAAATACATAACGAAAAACTTGAAAGTCTCATCAAGAGAAATAAAGAGCACAATTTTGACAGGGAGGAAGCACAGAATAAATGTAGAGACCAGCTAAAGAACAAAGCTAAAAATAGAGGGTATAGGAGGAAGCTCCCTACAAAAACAAATCTGATCTCCCATTGTCCTGAGATCCTGGAGCTACAAGTTAAGATCTATAAGAAGTCATAATCTTTAACACACCATTTCCTTCCTACTGTTCCTTACAGCAATGAGGCTGATTAAACATCCTGCCATACATTGCAAACTCTTACACTGCATTTCTTCCTTTTCAACATTGAACAAGGTCATTCACATGTTGAATGGCTGTACTCTGGAAGAATATCCCCATATTGCAACACTGAATCAGTAGCAGTACACACTGGGATGGTGAAAACAGCTGCGGAAGCATAAAAACATAACACAATCCAGCCACACATTTATATTAAAAATATTTGCAGCTGCATTTGTGTGGCTGGTTTCTAATTTTAGTTCATTGCATCCAATAAGATCCCATCATATCCCGTTGTCCTTTATAAGCAAATGCTGGATGTGTTTTCATAGCGTAATTAATGCTAATGATTTGCATCAGATTCTGGTACAGTGTTCTTTAATGGTCCCCAATGCAGATTGTGAGAGCAGGCACTTCATCTCCCATATTTTCACCTCTCATCTGATGGCAAGTACCACACTGTCCATGACAGTGGCTAGGTTCAAATACTTCACCCTCTGTCTTCCTCTGCCACAGTGGCAAGGAAATCTGCCTTGTATTTTCATCTACTGTAATTGGGTCATTATGCATGAATCTAGAATTACTGTATAGCATGATCTTTACTGTTGTCCAGTACAATCAGATGAAAGGACTGAGTATTTTAGAAGTCAATTCCAAACCCTAGTTCCCAGTGGGCTGCATGACAGCCATTTTCAAAAAGAATATAGGCACTTCTAGGTGGGGGTTTGGGTGGGCTTTGGCAGAAAATGTATTCCTCTATGGGATATTTTTTTTCAAAATGGGGTTGTTTCTTATAAATTGTTCTATATTTTTTTTTCATTTGAAGAGCACTGGGGAGTCCCCCAGGGGCACCAAAAATGCTTCTAGGGGCCTTCATGCAGCTTTTGGATAGGACTTAGTCCATCCCTTGTTTAGAAAAACAAACCAAGATAAGAAACCATGGTTTGATGGCATGTGGTTTTCTTAAGCTGTAGTTAAAACTGTTTTTTACAATGAAAAATTCTCTTCATATCCAGTTGTGGCCAAAAATATTTTCCTTTCTTTAAAAAAAATAGTATCGATGGGGACCCCAAGTGCACATGGAACCCCCAAAATAGCAAAAATTCCACCACTCCCCCTAAAAGGCACAAGAGAACTTTCAAACCGAAACAATTTTGGTTGTGTGGAGGAATGGGGCAAGAACGCTGTGGAGGCTACAAAAATGCCTGATTGCCTCACGTGGTCCACAGGCTGTAGGTGGCTCAACCATCTCTAGACCACAGTTTAATTTTACATCTGATATGCTCTCAGTATCAACCACAGTAAAGGATTACAATTACCTGGATCATAGTTAAGGTTTCTCCTTAACCAGAACATGCCAGCCAGCTTCAGACCTCAATTATAATAAAAATGGTGGTTTGTTTTAATGTCGCCACCAGGTTAATGATAGAACTAACTTGTACTGTAGTATATTATTGGCACTAATTGCAAGGCCTGCATTGGCTTTCCTTTCCCTTCCACTGAGCAGAGTGAACAGGCCTTGACAACGTCAATATAAAAGCATATTTCCATTAACATGAAAGGCAAGAGATAAACTGTTCCCTGGGACTTTACATTGACATTAAACAGTGCATCTTTAATTTTTAATTTAATTTAATTTTATAAAACAGGGTCAAGTAAATGAGTGTAAGATCAAAAGCATTGAAAATCTAACTTCAGTTGGCATCTATTTGGCTTTCTGAGGTAATGTTCTTCTAGTCACACCTACTTATGACAGGTTAGGTAACTAACTGGAGAAAAGCCATTCACAAGAGACTGCCAAGAAAAACCTGACAAAATGGTTTTGAAGCCCGGAATTTTCCAAGAGGCACAAACTGTTGGATCTATGGAATTCAGTTTACAAGGTGCTAATGGAGATACTTCACTGAACAATTCTGCATGGAGAATTAAGATAAATAACTCCAATTCAGCATAATTTATGGTGCTGACTGGTTGTTGCCAGTACCATGCATGCCCATCATAAATAATGTGGAGTCACAAATGGAGATGGGGATCCAGGAAGTCACATGGGTCACATGAACGTCTACAAGGTTCTTCAGTTCTCTTTCAGTTCTCTTTCAGTTCCCCCACTTGCCAGACTGAGAGTTCATCTTAGAAATGAGTGGAGATTATAAACTCAAAAGATATTCAGAGGCCTTCAATATTTTGTTTAGTCAAGAAACATGAATAATTTCTACTGTGGGGTACAATCAGCATCTATACTTGACATTAACCGAATTCTTGCTTGAATTGATGTTGATATTTTGACATTTTGGGCTGTTCTGCTGACAGGATAGGGAAGGGGCGCTGTCAGTACATCCATGATGCAGTTAATTAGCAATGTTTGGTTTTACACACTATTTTTAAGTCTCCTTTTGCCACAGATTTTGTGCCTACTTCCCACACCCCCTTACGACACTGCTTCCAAGCATTTCATTTCAGTCCAATGTTGCCATTAACTGTACTGCCTAAATGAAACAATAACCAAAGGCTTAAATAGGTTTGGATGAAGCATGGAACCATCAGCACCACTGTGATTAAACTTTCACACAATCACTTTTTATTATGTTTTCATTCCTGTTTTCCTATTTATTTTGGATGGCATGGATAATTCAGGATACTTGCACCATGCATTACTGGTTATTGCAACTGCATTACTGCATTATTGGCATTTTCTCAAATTTCCATTCACAGACCTTTGTGTTTAGCTTTCTGGCAGCAGCTCCTTCTTGTTCCTTGAAATTTTCAGTGTTCATGATGGTAACTTATCAGCTTTCCTACTGAGCTGGAGCTGTTTCTCACCTCCCCCTGCTGTGGGCCTCCCTTCGTTTGATCATCCCAACACACTCCACCCATCTGAGCCCAGAACATGAAAGTAATTAGTTGCAAACAACTATTAAAACCTTTTGTCTAACACCTTTCTGACCATCAGGCCTCCCACCTGAAATTAATTAATTAATTAATTGATTAATTGATTAATTAATTAATTAATTAATTAATTAATTAATTAATTAATTAATTAATTAATTAATTAATTAATTAATTACCTAGTCCATTACAACTGATTCCTTTTTTCCAACAAAAAGGAATAACTGCATTACAGGATGACTATAAATTAACTTATTCCTTCTGCAGCGTACTTTTCACTTTTAGTTATTTCTATAGTGATGGGGATGTGACTGCATTAAGTCATGGAGGACGAATATTTCCAAAATCTGCAACACCCCTAATCTGTTTTTTGTTCCTTATACAGTAGCTGTACTCTGCACTGATTCCTCCTTTGTTCCCGTCTTTCTAAATCTACTCATTCATCTGCATTGCATATTTAATTAATGTCCTCTGAATCCTGATTAATTTGTCTTCGCAGCAAACAAACAAATCAAACACATACCTGAACCTCTTGCTCTGACTTAGAACTTTCACTGAATTATACTATTAAAGGTTCCATGCAGCTTGGGAATTTTCTAGGGAAAATTAATAAGTCTAGTCAATTTTGTTCACTAAAAAATTGCCTGTTCTTTCATCTCTGCCATCCATCTGGAGAAGCACTATTTACTAAACCAAACTGACTCACTTTGGGAATTCTCAACCTCTCTTCTCTATTTTTGATCTTACTCTACCAGCTTTCCCTCTTTGCTCTCAATCTGAGACACTGTTTCCTTCATCTGTGATAAAATTATACTACCCATCTAAGTTTTCACTTCCTTCCCACACTGTTTTCTCTTCCACCTCATCCTCTTCCCACACCTCTGTCAGTGCTTTCCTGCTCATAATCATCTCATTCAATGGCAGTGACTATACTTTTCATGCCTCTGTGATCGTGATGGTAAACCTTCCTGATAACTTTCTCCAGTCTTCTACCCCACATAAGAAGCCCTTTCCTTCTTTTTTAGCTCTACGTTTTCCCCCAACTGCCTCTCATCCAACTTTCAGCGATGCAATTTAGCTTCCACTTTCATACTTCACTGAAACTGCCTCTCCAAAATTACTGGTGATCTTGATGAATTATCTGGGAATGACTGAATCATCTGTCGTCATTCACGTTTCCTACTGTGCTCTGGCATGATTCTCCTTGACCTCCCTACTGTCTTGGTATGGCTGATATCTTGCCTGTCTCCCTTCCTGCCCTCGATTTCTACAACATTATCTGTTGTAGCTTCTCCTGCTACCAATCTGTCATTCAAAGTTTCGATGGGGAACTTTGCTAAAAGAGTTTAAAATACATTTTAGATACATGAAATATTATACATATTTACATACTATAAGCTTGTTTTCACGTACTGTATCTTACAAAGTGACACATGGACAAATACACACTTGCATTGTAGCAACATTTACATTACATAAGTACTATATTAAGAAACTAAACCAAAATTAAATATGCAATCTAGTCTTTGGCCGCACACATCCCTTTAACTCCTTTGGGAAGGAATCCCTTAAGATTGCTGGCCCATTTTTGTTTTAAAAAATAGCCCTGTTTCTGCTGTATACTATTCCTGTATTACCTCATCAAATCTAATAGCTTTGAGGATCAACGTTATGCTGCTGAAATCTAGCAGCTTTACCCCAATCTATGCAGTTTTTCATTTCCAACTCTGATCTTCCTCTCAGATGCCTCTTGGCTATTTCAAACTGATTATCCCCCATCCTATCCAGGGATGGGAGAGATTTCATGTTGTCTTTCATCAGCACTTTCCAAAGTTCCAAGTTTCTTCATAAGCATAATTAAAAGAAGATTTAAAGAATGGAAGAAAGCAAAAGCAAAATAGTTCTGCCCAATCAGACTGATGAAGGGCTTTGAAGTGATTTAGGTATCTGGATGCAGAACCAGAAGTTGGGAATTTGATTCGCCACTGTGTCACCCTGAGAACAGAGCCAGTTTGTGTGGACTTGAGCAAGCTGCACCAACCCTAGGTCCTTCGCAGAAGAAAGAACAGTAAATTGTTTTTGAGTATTCTTTACCTGGAAAATCCTGAAAAGGGTTGTCATAAGTCAGAATTGAGATGACAGCATATGATGATTATGCTTACCTCTTAACAGTTCAGCTTTGAATACTTTTGTATTCAACCTCCAGATAAAAACCTGAGTTTGCAAAACACAAATTTTGCAAATGTTGATGAAGTCTATTTAAAAAAAACAATGAATGGATTTGGATCCATCCCTAATTTATGGTACAGAAACAGGCGCCGATTGGTTTTGTTTTTCTAAAAGGTTCTTCATTTTTAAGGATAGTAAGGTGCTACATATGCTACATTGGGGTCACGAAGAGTCGGACACGACTAAATGATGACAACATATGCTACATAGTCTTTTCCATGCTAGGAATGGGTGTACCTATTGAACTATCCCACTAGAGATGTTTGAGATTTTTTAGAGATAGAAGTAGCAAGAGATGGACCACTCAAAGGAGGCATGTCACTCACATTTTGGACAGGACAATGACATTTGCTTCCAAACCTGAGGTTGTTTTTGAGATCTGGACTGAGCAAAAAGCAACAGCCTGGACTGCCTTCCACCCAAATCCATGCAGTGAGAAACCTGTCGCTCTTTCTCTTGAAAAGAGCAACAGTCATCAATTGTGTCGTTGAACTCTTGAATGGCCAGGCTAGAAATGAGGTGGAGAAATTAAAAACCCAGTGTTTTCAGCACAAAGTCACCACTATTAACTAATCACACTGACTGTAGTAAAAGGTTTTGTCTTCATACATGTCTTGCTGAAAAGGTCACTGCGCGCTACTGTTCTGAGCAGCCCATGCATGACACAGTTCAGCTAAAATTGATTAGTGTGATTTTATGAGAGAAACATTCAATTATTAGGTGGCACTGTATTCTGAGACTTTGACCCTGATTTATCCCGGAGTCGAAGCCCTGATAATCTATGTGCTAAATTCATCCTGGTGGATAATAGAAAATTCTGCTCCATTTCCTCTGGGACTTCATGCTCATTAGTCACAGCATACCAATTAAAAGCTTTGTTAGAAAACCAGAGGAATGCGACATAGCACATGTACAGACCAGGAAGCTGCTTTCACATCCAGCATGGATGAGTGCCTTTGTATGGGACGCCAAGAATCACATTAGTCGGGTCGTGTGCATCAGAAGGCAGGATCAACAAAAGAAGTGGATGGGTGTGTGTGTTTTTTTGAGTCAGCACAACTCTTTTAAATTCTGACTCTTAACAATTAAAGGGTTTTGCATTTCTAACAATACTAAAGTTAACTTTTTAAAGAGAGAAAGGTATGCACACATACATAATTTTGTTACATATCAACCCCACCTTTCCACTTAAAAAGGACTCAAAACAAGCTAAACAATATAACCAACAAAATCAACACATATCAAAAAAAATATCAAAGAAGAATAAAAATCGCAACTTTGAAACAACTCCTCTCACAAGCAAACTTTTCTGTCTGCTCAGCAGCTGTCTCGGCTAACAAAGGTGAACTTCGGGTTAATGCCTTGACAAACCGCTTACGAACTAGAATGACAAGTATTTTGGAAGGGATTATTGGCATTATAAACCACTGTCAACTATTCCTAACAGCCATTCTTAATTAAGAAAATAATAGGATTCAGCGTCTGTGCACTGATCATGCAGCCAAGTGACTTCATCTCAATCCAGAAACAGATAATAGGGCTCCATAAACATGCAGATTCCATTCATGCAATGGTCTGTATTAGAGATTTAGACTCATAATGCCCAGCTTCTAAAATAGCATCATTGGCAGCAGACTATGCACAGCTATGCATATTAATAGATATGTATGCCAGCTTTTAATGAACCCTCTTAGCATTATTTCAACGTTTTCCAAATGCTAACCTGTTGCTTCCAAAAATATCACATAATAGATTTAAATTCCCAGACTGAGTGAGTGCAGCCATGAAACTCACTCGACATAATAATAATGTCCACCTTTCAACTTAAATATTCATCTGTACAAATCAAGCACCGTAAAACTGCACTGCTTTCACAGGCACCTCATTTCACTTCAGTATTGTTTCCTAATATGTTCCATTTCTTATACATAACAAATCATGCTTATAGATGGAAGGCACTGAGAAACTCAGCCCAGGAGACCGCACTGTTGCTGGAGGGCAGGCACAGATAGAAAGGGCCAAGGGAGTAAAAACTTCTAGACAGCATGGGCTAGAAATGCTTTCAATGTTTTCCAAGCTTAAGCTCGGAAACAAACTTCAGGATGTATTCACCTTCAAAATAAGAAGTGACTTCCAATTTTCCTGACTCTGAACCCTTCACCCATAAGCCATCCCATTACAGTGGACCCTTGACTTACAGACGGCTTGACTTACAGACTTTTTGAGTTACAGACTTCTCTGGCCACAAAATTTAGGTTTGACTTGCAGACTGAGATTTGACTTACAGACCAAAAAAACCCCCCAAAATGGAACAAAAACGGCCTGTTACGGGATTAATCGGTTTTCAATGCACTGTAGGTCAATGGAGACTTGACTTACAGACTTTTTGACTTGAGAACCGCCTTCCAATACGGATTAAATTCTCAAGTCAAGACCCCACTGTACTGCTAGCCTTGTGGCACAGTGGTTAAACTGCAGGGCTGCAGCCAAGACTCGGCTCATTACCTGAGTTCAATTGTGACAGATCCAGGTAGCTGGCTTAAGGTTGACTCAGCCTTGCATCCTTCTGAGTTCAGTAAAATGAGTACTCGACTTTTTGGGGAGGCAAAGTGCCCTTGCTTAATGATGCTGTAAATCACCAAGAATATGTTTTAAGTGCTATGGGACGGTATAGAAGCAGCACACCTTTCTGCTTTACTATCATCCACACTCTGATTTTCTTCCTGTAAAGTGAAGAAGGAGCACTACAGTCAAGTGAGGGGAAAGTGAGAGAAGGCTGTCCATTCTCCCTGCTGTAAGCTTGTTGTTCACAATATGGCAGAACATGGTAGTTCTGCTCTTTCCGCTCTCCACTGTGATGGAGCTCAACTGACAATCAGCATCAAAAAGAAAAGGGAAGAGAGAATATCCAGTGTACTCCTCAGACTGACCCACAATTTTTTCCCAGTTCTACTGAAATATTGTTCCTCTCAGTCCCCTCGGAATGAATTAAAATAAAATAAAATAAAATAAAGTGTTTCAGGGTCAAGCTATATGTTACAGATAACCCATCATTAAAACAAAAATGTATTAGCATTCCAGAGGTGAGATTTGGATTCAACTTTGTCACTAAGCAGCCATGCTTGGCCACTGAGCCCACACTTGTCTGAAGATGCCCAACATATACTTGGAACTTTGTTGAGCAGCTGTGGCAATTTATGTAATTCCTCTTGCATGTGTGTGCAAAACCTGGGCAGTATTCTCAGTTGTGCAATAAACAGAATTGGCCACTTGAGGGAACCAGCAGGTATTTTCATGAATTTTCCAATGGCTGTTTCAGTAACAATAACAATAATATATTCGTAATGAGGAATGGAGCAGGTTACTCTTGTGTATGTGGTGAGGAATCGGAAGGGCAGCAATAGCAAACCAAGCCTTAAGTATATCTGGAGCAAAAAAAATGACAAATTTGGGGATGTCAGACTTTGGGCACATCATGAGAAGGCAAGATTCTCTGGAATTCTCAAAGGGTTCCCATATGCTGGAGATGACTTGACAGTACCTAACAGCAACAACAAACCTACTTTATTCTGTTTAGACAGGACTAAGGCAGAGTTTAAGCCAGGAGTGGTCAAAATGCAGCCCTCCAGATGCTATTGGACTGCCAACACGCACCACTCCTCTGTCTTGCGCCAATCCAAGAACATCTTCAGTCGCCAAGTCCAGCCCCAGTTTATGTGAACACCATTACGCTATTCATCCTTGGGAAAGAGCTATAAAGCCTACAATGCATCAGAGATTTTATAGAACCAGGAAGAATATGCTTGAGCTTGGTAATAAAGATGACATTGCTTCCTGTTTGTGTATCACAGCTGTTTTCTACAGGCAGTGTTTTGGCTCAATTTGACCTTGTCATGGAAGTCATAGTAACTTTTCTCCTCATGAAACCGTGCCCCTATTGGACTCTACAGAACTCCAAACATTCAGCTTTTTCAAAGTTCTCCTTACTTGTCCATGACCTCCCCAGGCACCAGGCAGAAAAAGATGAAATCAACCCCACTCCCCAGTGGGACTGGTCTGTAATGAAAACATCAAATGCAACATTGCTAAGGACAGCCATCTTATCTCAGTTCTCTCTGACAAGAAGAAGAAACTGCAGCAACAGAAGTTAAAATGCACATTTTAAACATACTGTGCTGAAAAGAGCAAATAAGAACATGCATTAAACTATCTAGAAAAAATATTGACAAGCCAAGAACTTGTTGCAGAGTTTTGAATTTTGGATTAAATTCCTCAAGCTGAGCGGCAGAAGTGCAGAGATCTACAGGGCAGAACAGTTTCCGGTTCCCCAGAGGTTGCAAAAACTCCAATGGAATTTAAGGTGATTTTCTCCAGAGCCTGGAAACTTTTCATTTGAGGACTACAGTTCTATTGACTATAAGCCATGCTAGATGGGAGACAGGATTCTGAGACTTGAGCACCTTATGTAGGGGGAGGATTTCTATGACACCTTTTTTTTCTGCAGCCTATGTTTGAACTTATAAGTGTCTTTAGACCTGTTTATGAGTCATCTGGTGAGAAAGGCCAAATGACTCATAAACGTGTTTAAACCATCTTGTGGGTTGCAGAGAAAGTGTGAAATGTCATAGAAATCCTCCCCCTAATCCATCACACAGCCACCAACCATGCCAGCTGATGGACTCTGGGACATGCTACCCCCTCACTCTCCAAAACAACTTTCCTCAGCTGTGCTGTGCTCAAGGGCCCTATTCTTCCCTCATTTCTGAGAACCCTTTGGAAGTACATGTGAAAGTTTGGGCGCCATTTGCTTGTACTTTCCTTTTTTCCCTAAGTTTGCAGCTCTGAGAAATAAGCTACAGCACAAAAGCTGCTGGCGGGGAATAGAGTAATGCAAACATCATGTCCAGCCCATGAAATTCAAAGACTGTGTTTAACACTTTTACAGCTACGTTTTTGCACAATAAATTGCTTCTACTTATTTTTACACAGAAAGCATAAGATCATAATTTATTCAATTTATTCTGATTTCTACAAAGTCATTTTGAACCTGTAATTCTGACCCTTTCTCTGTATGGATACCAATTATTGCAATACGAAGCTGCCTTAATTATTACAACTTCATTGCACTCAGGCACATTTCTAAACAGAAAACAGTGGTTCACAGTCCCCAAATAGTAATGTCTACATACCAAAATCTGAACAAATGCTGTAATGTAGAAATAAATTGAGAGCATATAGCAGGTGTGCCTGCAATTTTGTTGTTAAAATAAGCTAGAATTTTGATTTAATAGAAAAATATGACACACCCAGGGACTATGTCACTCTTCTCCTCTGGGACACAGAGATTCAAAGACCTCAAAGTTTCATTTTTCAGCATACTAAAAATGCAATAGCACTTACTTTTTTAAAGCGCTCGAGTGAAGATCTTTGGGAATCCTTTCTTCTCAGTATTATACAGCTGAACATTTACTCCAGCTGTGCTCCTTTTATCTACACTGACATTTATGATCGCCGCACTTAGGTTATGCTCCTGCTACATGCAGATATTTGAATCAAAATGAGAGACGGTTCTCTTAAGTCGTGTGTGCCTTAAAGGAAAACATGTGGAGGATTTCCTGCTGAGAGTTCCCAAGAGAGGCACAAATTCAAGTATATGTAGAAACTAGTTGTCAAAGCCTTCTCTTAACTTTGCCTCAACACAGTATGTATCCAAAGCAATGAAGAGATGAATTCGTTCCCACGGATCTTCCAGATAACCCTGTCACAGATCTCCAATTCCCTATGCAACCCATAGCTTAAACAATAACTCAACAAGCCAGGGAAAACTTTCCCTTTGCATTCTGATACAGTGGAACTCTATTTTGCGTACCACTGTAAACCAACAGAAACTGATGCACAAGTCAAGATATAAATGTTAAGGCAATGGCTCTCCATTTATTCCAGCTTCTTTCTATAATCCACTTCAGTATACACACACTCCCTCTCTCTCTCTCTCTCAAAACCAGAGTCTGGAAAGTTATTTCTTGTTTCTTGAAAGGATTAACAAGTATAATGCCCTTCTGGTTCCTGGCGTCTTTCTTTCTTTCTTTCTTTCTTTCTTTCTTTCTTTCTTTCTTTCTTTCTTTCTTTATTTATGTATTTATTTATTTATTTATTTATTTATTTGATTTGTATCCCGCCCATCTGATCAAATAGACCACTCTGGGCGGCTTCCAATAAAAGAACATATACAATAAATAATAATAATATTACAACCAAGCTGACATATATAAGAATAAAGAAAATACTAATAAGAAAAATTAATGGTTGACAGGAGGGAATGCCTGAACATACAGCCATGTTTTTAATTGGCTCTTAAAAGTGCCCAGCGTAGGGGCTGCCCGAATCGCCGGGGGAAGGCTATTCCAGAGGCGAGGAGCCACCGCCGAGAAGGCCCTCTTTCGTGTTCATTCATTCCGGGCCTCCCTCGGCGTTAGGCTCCTCAGCCTCACCTCCCGGCTCGAGCGGGTGATCCGGGCAGATCTAGGTGGGAGCAGGCGTTCCGCCAAGTATCGAGGTCCTAAGCCGTTTAGGGCCTTATATGTAAGCATTAACACTTTGAAGTCGATGATAATATCATCATCATCATCATCATCAAATAAATACACGAATGGTTCTCACATCATGAATCATTCTGACAAAATGAAAGTAACTTCCACCCACTAATTAATTTTGCAAACAAAACAGCAGCTCTTTACAGTATTATATTTTCTGCTATTGATCTAGATCACCTTTGCCAGGTATAGTAGCCATATAGGACAGATCAGAAACATCTGCACTGGATACTATATCATAAAACTTCAACAGAAACACTGCTGCTTATTTTGGTGCATGCCTACTTGGTCTTTGTTCAATACTCATGGCACACCACAAAAACCTATCAATGTGGACACTGAAATTATCATATCACATATTAATATCCTCTGTCATCCAAAACAAACGAAAAACAACAGGAAATGAAAAATCAAACTATAATCCTACCTAAAACAATGCTGCTGAAATGAATAGGACTTCACATGTTATATACCTTTCAGATCCACGAAAATACTGCAGGAATCACCCCACAAGTGACACACTGACATCTGATGTGTGCAAAAACAAACACAAAACAAAAAAGAGCAAGAAAAGATAAGATCAAAATGTAGGAATCACAGTGAAAAAGATAAGACATTATTTCCTTCAGTTGATTAGGAGGTAAACATAGATTTTATTTGCAAATGTGATTACTCAAACACAGAACTTTGAAAGAAGTTGTGTGCCCGGAAGGAAAATGCTATAAAACCAGGAAATAACACTCTTTCCTCAATCTGCAATTTGACTCAAAGCTCAAATACAGTATTTATAATGGTGGAAAATACATATTCTTCCATTGACTTTCGCATTCATTCTTCTGGGTTTTCTCCCCTCTTTGTTTGCACTTCTGGCAAATTTTAGACTGCAAATTGCTTAGGAGACCTTTATCATAAAGCATTATACACACTGATACTGTTATCATTGTTGTCGTCATCATTGTTATATAAACATCATGCTTTTTCTGGGTTCTGATTCTCATAGAATCTTTGTCTATGCTCATTCACTGGCCAAAATCCTCTTGCATAGCTACACATATGGTGTGACTTTGGGAGGCAAACGGCCCTGAATTAAGAAAGCATTGCTGATGTCATAAATTGCATGCTGTGTCATACAACCAACTATGCAAGTGATAATGTCAACAGCAATTTGTTAACTTGGAGCAATTCACCTCCAAACTTAGGTCATTAGTGCTATCAATGCATACCTAGGTAAGGGGATTTGGGCCACTCTCTAGAAGAACCTAAGCTTTAATATACACACTGAGAACCAAAGGGTATTTAGAAAAGTAATAGTCTTCCAAATTCTCTCTCTCTCAATCTCTCTCTCACACACAAATCAGTGAAAGAGTTCCAGTGGCTTGAAGGAAAGAAGAATTTGATCTCTTGAATTTAACAAATCTTTCATTACCAGTGTGCCCTATTCAAAGTGTTTTAATAATCTCTTGACATTATGTCATGCAGCAACCTAATATTTTTCACAATAGGCCTGAAGCCAAATACTTATTCAAGAAATCCAGACTGCATTTTATTATTAAGTAGTGAGATCTGAGCCCTCATGATTTGGACTGTGAGAAGCAGCATGCCTAAGGGTCAAGCAACAAGAACACAAATAAGCAGCCTCTACAATTTATTGCTCCTTAGACATTCTGCTGAAGCCACTTCAGTTCAGGAGGAAGATGGAGAGAGAGCCTGTTTCATAATTCTAGGGATTAATAATATTGAAAATGCTTTCCTTCCTTATGTATCTAATAAACAAGATGGAGCGACCAATAAAAAAAATGATAAGAGATAGAAAATAAATGGAAGGAGATGGCGGAATGCATAATGAAGAAGTAGACACAGTAATCATGGGTAAGGAAAATAACAAAACGGGAAAGAATGAAAATAGGAGAAAGATTACATAGAAAAGGAAAGAGTAAGATGACAAAATAAAGAATCAGAAAACTGATCAGCTTATGACTGCACCTTGTATGAGAAATGCAGGATTAAGTGATACCTTTATAGACTACTAAAGAATTAATATAGTCTGCTACGCAAATAGGAAGGCATATGCATAATGCTTGAGCTTCTTTGTTTAAAGAACTGGGGTGTGATATCCAATCAACAGCCTCTTCAGCTGTAACTTTAAAACCACACCTCCGAAGCAGCCTGCATCCTTTCTAACTGTACCTCTAAGAAAAACACCTGGCAAAATCCAACTGGTGTGAACTTTTGGGACTTAGTAGTTCATTTTACTTAAAGTTCATTTTACTAATGACAAGACACTAGGGCAGGTCTAATGAAGTGGGCCCTGATCCACGAAAGGCAGTAGATTGTACAATTTCTTTAGTGGTCTATAAAGGTATCACATACTCCTGCACTTGTATTGTGTATGACCTGATAGGTCTCTTTCATTTCATTTGAGAAAGTGAATAATGTATAGGAAAGAATCACTTCAAAAAAATGATGCCTATGATGCCGAAAAAGACTTATCTGTAACCTGAACTACATCTTCTGCAAGTGCCCTACATCTAACTTCCTGTTGGGCCATGTGCCCAGTCTTGGGATCCCCACAAAAGTGAAGGAAAGGAAACATATGACACTCCAGCTGGTGTGAGGTTACAATTTCCAGGACCCCCTCACAGTTGGCTATGTTGGCTACAGGAGCCTCGTGGTGCAATGGTTCAACTGCAGTACTGCAGCCAAAACTCTGCTCATGATCCAGGTTCATTCCCAGGTAGCCAGCTCAAGGCTCACTCAGCCTTCCATTCTTCCAAGGTTGGTAAAATGAGTACACAGCTTGCTAGGCAGAGGTGAATGTGTAGCCTGCATAATTGTAAACTGCCCAGAGAATGCTTTAAACTCTATGGGGTTGTATATAAGCAGCCTGCTTACAATGATGGATGTTGGAGCCTGACATAATCATTCCCCATCTCTACCCACACATGCCTCATCCCTGATATGCAACATCAATCAGCTGCATAGATGGTATGCCCTGCCATTTCCAGCTAGTTTGGTGGAAGAAGGATTTTTTGCACAATGTCAATCTTGTTTTAAAAAAAAATCTGGAAGGAAACAAATGGCTTAAGTACAGTCTCATATAATGCAATCTTCCTGATGGCATCGATGTATGGCACAAATGAAGATGAAAGGGACTCTGTTAGAAATGACTTTTCAGTCTAGCTCAGTAACCCAATCTTTTCTTTGATGCACATAAAAATATTTGATGCATATAAAAATATTTATTAAGCCCTAGAATTATGAAACAGAAACCCTCTCCATCTTCCTGTTGCAGTGAAAATGGCCCCAGCTGAATGTTTAAGAAGCAATAAACTTTAGATGCTGTTTGCAATGTCTCTATATTCTATTTGTCATTTATGGTTTGGAATAGAGGGAGAGGGAGAGAAGTTAACAAAATCCATTTGTCTGCAGACTTCTAGATTTGCTCAAAGATCTCTGGATATTGGTCAAGACTAGTACAGAGCTGTTCCTCTAATTTTGCAAAAATAGGTTTATTTACCTCCCTTTGAACAACAACAAAAATCCTGGTTGCTTGCAGGAATCCTAAGTTAAACACACTTAGGCTGCAATCATATGCTTACTCACCCAGCAGTACATCAGCTGAAATTATTGTTGCAGATTTCTGATACACAGTAGAAGTACAGAGATCCACAAAGGACAATAGCTAGAAATTCCCCAAAGTTGATCCCATTCTCATTAATTGGCACTTAAAGTCTCAATAACTCACTCAGATATATTTGTAGGAGACATAAAAAAATATTTCTTTAAACCTTAATCTACGCAGTGGGGGGGGGGAGGGAAATCCAGATGGGGATATACACAACAGATTATAATAATTACAAATCTTGCTCAAATATACTATCCCTTAGTGTTTGTTTAGTTTTAGTTAGTTTTACCTCAACCGGCAAAATAATCTCAATAGGTTCAGTCAGAGACTCTGATGTTGAGAAAAAAAATTGTTTTTCGTTTACTCACAAATCTTCATATACAGCAGAATAACAAGGAAACATATTTGCTTCTTACATAGTATGATATCATAACTGGTTAAATTCATTATTTGACTAACTGACTGGTTACATAAACACTTCACTGAGACACTTAATTGCTGACTCAATTGATGACCGTCAATCTCTAACATAGAGAGAATACTTTTGTGTATACAGAATATATTGCTAACGAAATGTAAATCCTAGGTTCTTAACCTGGGCGGTAACGCCCACCAGGGGGCGTTTTCATTTTTCAGGGGGGCGGTAGAATGAAAAGGGGCGGCGTGGGGGCGAAAGGAATAGAAGGGGGCGGTGGAGCGAGCTGCCCACGGCCTGCACACACACACACACACACACACACACACACACACACACACACACACACTCCCTCTCTTCCCCCCCACCTTTTCAAAGTAAGTCAGGAGAGCAGTCCGAGCGGGGGCTTGGAGATGGGGGGGGAGCGAGCTGCGCATGGCCTCGACACCCTCCCTCCCTCTCTTCCCCACCCTTTTCAAAGTCAGGAGAGCAGTCCCAGCAGTGGCTTGGAGGGACGGGGCGGGAGTGAGTTGCGTGCGGCCTCGACACACACACACACACACCCTCTCTTCCACCTCCTTTTCAAAGTAAGTCAGGAGAGCAGTCCCAGCGGGGGCTTGGAGAGACACGGGGGGGGGCGGAGAGAGCAGACTAGCAGGCATCCCCATCAGACCCAGCTCTGGAGGGCAGATGCTTCCTGCAAAGCTTTCCTCCTGTCCTTATGGCTGGTGGTGGGTGGGAAAGGGTTCCTGTGCCTTTAAGAGTTGTGTGACATGCTTTTTAGAATTATATTTATGGCACTTGGGTATTGGTGGCAAGACTACGTGGCCGTGTGTCTGTCTTGGACCCAGACGAGGAGGGGATGGAAGGAAAGGCTGGCAAGTGTGGTGCCGAGCCTCCAGGGTGGTGAGGGTGCCTTTTTGCTGCAAACCTCGGCGGCGGCAGCATTTCTTTCCTGTGAGTGGAGGGGCTGCTGGACTGGGAGTGCCGGGGCGCAGCCTACAAGCTCCTATTGGTAGCCATCAACTTGGGTGATCCGCGCCTTTCCTTGCAGCGCGGGCTCTCGTCCCTCGCTACCAAGCCACCATTTCCGAGGTGGCCTCACTTGGAACCCTCGTGCTCTGCCTCAGATGCCCCAACGAAGCCAGCTCCCTCAACGCCCAGACAACTGATGACCCTCCCTCCTGTAATTTGAGAGAGCAGCCCCATGCTTGATCTATGCACTTTCCTGCCCAGTGTCAGAGGATCCAGCTTCTGCCTCTTTGGTAAAAAGAAAAATAGCGCCCATGTAAACAGAGTTGTGGAGCAATAACTCCTGCCTCACAGCATGAAAACAGGGAGAATCCCTCATAGTGCTGGAGAAAGACAGTCTTTCTTTAGGTCTGGGAGAGAGAAAATCCTCATTCTTATTGCTAAGCGGTTATCAAACCTACAAGCAGGGGTTCCTCTCACAGCACTAGAGAAAGGCTTGTTTTCTTTAACAGTAGGAACACTTTGTAATATTTCTGTTGTTTTATTTCTAAAGTACAAGTTTAAATTATCCTTTTTTCTTTTGAGAGGCATATAGTGATAATGTTATGTGTACCTCATATTTGTATTAACATGTTATGCTCTCCTCTCCTCTTTATGTATTAATTCAGCCCAGTAAGGTTTAGATTCTATCAGAAGTACTCAGACATACAGTGGGCCATTGCCAATTTCTATTTTGGACCTGGTTGTGTAGTGTCTAATTAGAAAAGGTCCTTTTTTTGGGCTCCCATCCCCAGCATCTGGCAAATCCCATAGGGTTGTCTGCTTGAGGAATTCTGGAAGTTTGGTCCCAAAAGGCTCATTCCCAAGTGGTAGATGGGGAAAATAGCAAAATCCTCTCAGGTGTATTTTCAGAAACTCAGGTAGTATAGTGCTGTAACCGTCTGCACCTGCTGAAATTCTGTCTGCTGTCCAGCTGTTCAAGGGATAAAACATCTGTTCCTGGTTTCTCTTGACTCTCTTATGCAGAGTTGAATCAAGCCCAGCAAATGTTTTGAATGCCACTTGAAGCAACTAAAGGAAGATATGGAAACCAGATTCAATGATCTGATAAATCTGAAAGTGCCCACTTGGGTAGTACTGTAAATCCTTTCACAACAGACTTTGCACAACTTCATCCCAAACTGCAACAGCCACTGACAGATCTGAAACATGACTGTGAAGCCCAATCACATTTTCAGAGTTATGGTTATGAAGCTTTTTGAGTAAAAATGAGGAACACTTACCCAATATTGTGGGAGGAAGTTAAGTTGCTTATTTTAGCCTTTCCTTCCACTTACTTAGTGAAGAGGGGCTTCAGTGCCGTCCAACAGATCCTTTCTAAGTCAAGGAACATGTTGAAGATCACTGAGCGCGGCGATTTAAGAATGAGATTAACAAAAATGGTTCCAGACATCAAGAAATTGGCATCAGCTCACCAAGCACAAGGCAGCCATTGATATTTTGCTTTTTGTGTACATACATTTTCTTCATTAATAATTATCTCAGCTGTTATTGTATTTGCTGGGTACTTACATCTCAGAGGACCTCTCATGGACTATAAATGCCAACATGCTAATAAAGAAGGCACAGAAGAGGCTGTATTTCCTGAGAATGCTCAGGAAGTTAAATTTATCACAGCATTTACTTCTGTCCTACTACCGTAGCACCATTGAGAGTGTCCTAACTTATGGCATTCTGGCATGGTTTGGGACTAGCTCTGTAGCGGACAAAAAAGCTCTACAGAGAACCATTAAAATTGCCCAGAATATCATCGGGCTCCAGCTACCAACCCTGGATGACATCTTCACATCCCGCTGTCTGAGGAAGTCACACAGCATCCTGAGAGACTCTTCCCATCCTGCTTATAACTTTTTTGAACTGTTACCGTCTGGCAGAAGATATAGAACAATTAAGACTCGGACCACACGTTTTCTAAATAGCTTTTATCCTAGAGCTATTATTGCAATTAATAATGAGCTTAAAGACCACCAGTAGTGAATAATTAGTTGGACTGTGTTACTTGGCCTGAGGTGTAGATGTTTGTATTTTTAGTGGGGGATTTCTAGTGGGTGGGGAGTGTTTGGGGAATGTTATGTGTGTGCATGTGTCTGGTCTCTGGGTGTCTGTGAATTTCGTTGTATGGTATACTGTGTATATACTTACAATGACAATAAATTATTATTATTATTATTATTATTATTATTATTATTATTATTATTATTATTATTATTATTATTATTATTATTATTATTATTGTATTGGATTTCACGTTCCATTAAATTTTGTTTTCAGTGGTCATTGGATTTAAGTGTCTTGAATAAATAAGATAATGAAATACATGTACAGTATCACGAAGTTTGGGAGTAAAGTGATGGGTGGCATCAGAATTTTTTACACAATTGAGATATGGGGAAAAGACTGGAAATAAATTATTTACATCGATATGTCCTGATGACAATTTTAAAGAAAACAAAAAAATGTATTTGCATAAATTGAAGAATTATTTCC
The DNA here is from genome assembly GCF_051106095.1 of Pogona vitticeps. NCBI lineage: Eukaryota > Metazoa > Chordata > Lepidosauria > Squamata > Agamidae > Pogona > Pogona vitticeps. The sequence continues at coordinate 18,982,169 of NC_135788.1, forward strand.
CTGTCTTGTGATTGAGAGGTTATGTTGGGGGTCGAGGGGGGCAATGATAACTTCCTCAATAGCTCAAGGGGGCGATTCTTTCAAAAAGGTTAAGAACCACTGATCTAAATGACACTGAACCCTGATTGAGTAAAAAAATACAGGAAAAGGATCTGAGCTAGAGAAGGAGCAATTGGCTGCTACCGTGTGACTGACATTCATCCCAAAGTCTCTCCCATCCAAACCTCCTAAAGGCAATTTTCTATCCAGCATTAACCAATTGTTCCTTCTAGTTTTTGAAATTCAAAAAGAGCCCCATGTCTCTATCGTGTTTTCTGTCCCCTCTCTTTCATTTGTTGGTGGCAGTTTGTCACGTTCCCAGGGGTTACAACAGCAGAGTCCAATAAGCCAGTCCTACATCAGGAATTCAGGGAATGCAGAGCCGATATCCAAATACCAAAGCCAACTCACACAACATAGTCCAGGGTCAGAGTCCAAAGCCAAAATGCACAACGTAGTCCAGGGTCAGAGTCCAAAGCCAAGGGAACAAGGTTCAAGGTTGTCAGGAGCGTGGATGCAAGCCAGAGGTTTGACTTGTTGCTTCCACAGATTTTCAGCCGTCTGAGAGCCGTTTATATAATAAAAAAGCCCCTTGAACTGCTGGAAGCCTTTTCATCCTGTCAGTACTCAGGGCTAGTTGATTGGATGTTTCTGCAGGCAGCCTTCAAGCGATCCTCTGACCTTTTTGTCATAAGTCTTCCCTGAAGCCTGGCCCTCAGCCTGTCTATTGGGGGAGGAGAATCTGGAGGCAATTCAGGTGTTTGTATTTCTGATTGCTCAGCATTCTCCTCAGCTACAGTTAACCCTTTAGGTTCCAGATCTTTGGCTGCACTCATGACACAGTTGTTTGTTGCTGTTGATCTGTTTGGTTGGTTAACCTTCAAAGGTTCGAAGGTTAACCAAACAAACAGATCAACAGCAACAAACAACTGCAACCAACAAATGAAAGAGAGGGACAGATCACAAAACAGATAGGTGAGGCTCTTTTTTAATTTCAAAAACTAGAAGGAACAGTTGGTTAGTGCTGGATGAACAATTACTCCCAGTCACTCAGCATACAAGATTGTAAATAAAACTCCAACATTTATTAAGTCTTAAACCTTAGCACCTATATGTAGAACTGTATTGTTGCTTTGTTACAGAATAACAGTATTTTAAAATCTTACAGTTAACCTAATTTTCTCTCCAACCCACACCATTAAGTATTCAATTATTTTTGTCCAGAGGTTTCCTCATATGATCTGCAATGGGGAGGGGGACCGTGACTGGGGGTATCCATCTTTTTCTGTGAAAGAAAAAGAATAAAAATGAAAGTAACTGTAAATGTCGTTAAGCTGGATACCATTGCATGAACATACAGATTTATTTTCACTCACCCATTACATTATTTAAGCCATTTTATTTAGTGCTCAATAGGACTTAGAATTTGAAAAGTAATTTGGAAAAAAAAAAACACCCAGTAGAGCTAAAGTGACACTGCAAAATATTGCTTAAGGTGCCAATATTTTTATGCACATCAAAAAAATAAGAGATTGCATTACTGAGCTAGACTGAAAAGTCATTTTTAATAGAGTCCCCTTCATCCTCATTGATGTCATTGGGAAGATTGCATTATATGGGGCTGTGCTAACTCTATTTATTCCCTTTTAGGTTTTTGCTTTTTTTAAAAACAACACATAAAAATAATTGCCCTAGCTACTCATACCAATCGTTAAAAGGATTAATATAGGAAGCTGTTCTTGTGCTTTGCATTTCCGTTCACTGTACTAATAGGACCGTAGTAAAGTTTATGTGGCCCATAAGTTGCAATAAAATACATTTTGCTCTAGATAGCTAGCATAAAAGTAATTACTGTTATAAACATACAGCACAGTAGAGTCACATTTGGCAAACATCTAGATTTTATTGTGAAAAAAATCAACAGAACGCCAGATGCAGGTTGTTACAAAAGGGGGTTGGGAGAACAGACTTCAGATGGTAACAGAGGAACAATTCAAAATCTATGCCCCTTCATCTGCATTACATTCTTGGTAATTATGACCCCCCACATACACATTATTGCTTGCTTTTTCAATGTGACTTTACATGTGGCCATGCATGCATCTCCTTACTGAAAGGCAAGGCTGGTGGATGGACAAAGAGATTTGTTAAATTACAGTCGGTAAACATTCTGAATTTAGCAGCAAAACATCCCTTTCTCAATATATCAGTATGAATGGTAATCAGTTACCCAAGCCCGGACTCTGAAAACTTGGAGTAGAAGGTCTGCTTAGCAGGTATCAATAAAGCAAGCTTAAAGTTGTAGGGGAGAAAAGGGAAACATATCTCTGAATAAGAGAACCAGGGAAGAGGAGAAGAATACAGTTTGGATGTACTGTACTATGTACAACTTACTATGGCAAGCTACTATAGTTAAATGAGGTATCAAAATCTGTGCTGGGCACATGATCACGTGCCTGATTGATGCTCACTCAACAACTTGCCAACTAGCCCTGGCAACCCCTCCACAAATGCTAGTAGGATTCTTGTCTAAAGTTGCAGTCTAGCCATTCACAGCCGCCCTACAAGCTTTGGCTTCTTGTAACCATGATTCGGAGTGGTGGGACTTGTGATGTGATACACCTGAAAGATAGTAGATTGGGGAGCATTGCTTTATAGATACAGTAGGATCCCCTTATCTGCGGGATCAGTATCTGCTGATTTACTTAACCACAGTCTGAAATTATTAAAAGAAAAATCCTAGAAAGATATATATTTCTATATATATATATATATATATATATACAGTGGTGCCTCGCTATAGCAAAACATCGCTGAACGGGACAAAAAAAGCCATTGGAACGCATTAAACATTGTTTAATGCGTTCCAAATCGGCCCAAAACTCACCGTTCAGCGATGCTTCCGGGGTCCGGCAGCCATTTTCGCGCCCTCGGTAAGCGAGGGGAGGGCGCGAAAACGCGTGCAGCCATTTCGGGCATCCGGCAACAGCTGATTGCCCGAGGGCAAGAGGAGGAGGAGGAAGAGGGAAAGGGGGGTGGACACACGAGCGCGCGCCACTTCCTTTCCTCCATCTGCCTGCCTGCCTGCCTGCGTTCCTCCCCAGCGGCGGCAGAAGAGGGAGGAGGAGGAAGAGGGAAAGTGTGGGGGGAGGAGGACGAAGAGGGAAAGGGGGGGCGGACGCATGAGGGCGCGCCACTTCGTTTCCTCCATCTGCCTGCCTGCCTGCCTGCGTTCCTCCCCAGCGGCGGCAGAAGAGGGAGGAGGAGGAAGAGGGAAAGTGTGGGGGGAGGAGGATGAAGAGGGAAAGAGGGCGGACGCACAAGCGCACGCCACTTCCCTCCCTCCGCCTGCCTGTCTCACCGCCTGCTTTTCTCCCCGGCCAGCACGGCCCCGCATCACTCTCTCGGCGGCGGCGGCGGCGGCTCCTTCTGACGGGCCCCCCACATGGAAGATCGGTAAGCGAGTTTTGCCCATTGGGGCCGAAACTATGCTTCTGCATTAGCGATCCCGGAAAAGGGATCGCTATGCGGATTCGTCGTTATACGGTGCGCTCGTAATGCGAGGCACCACTGTATATGCCAACATGCTAATGAAGAAGGCACAGAAGAGGCTGTATTTCCTGAGAATGCTCAGCAAGTTAAATTTATCTCAGCATTTACTTCTGTCATACTATCGTAGCACCATTGAGAGTGTCCTAACCTATGGCATTCTGGCATGGTTTGGGAGTAGCTCTGTAGCGGACAAAAAAGCTCTACAGAGAACCATTAAAATTGCCCAGAATATCATTGGGCTCCAGCTACCAACCCTGGATGACATCTTCACATCCCGCTGTCTGAGGAAACACACAGCATCTTCCCATCCTGCTTTTAACTTTTTTGAACTGTTACCGTCTGGCAGAAGATATAGAACAATTAAGACTCGGACCACACGTTTTCTAAATAGTTTTTATCCCAGAGCTATAATTGCAATTAATAATGAGCTTAAAGACCACCAGTAGTGAATAATTAGTTGGACTGTGTTACTTGGCCTGCGGTGTAGATGTTTGTATTTTTAGTGGGGGACTTTTAGTGGGTGGGGAGTGTTTGGGGAATTTTATGTGTGTGCATGTGTCTGGTCTCTGGGTGTCTGCAAATTTCGTTGTATGGGTATACTGTGTATATACCTACAATGACAATAAATTATTATTATTATTATTATTATTATTATTATTATTATTATTATTATTATTATTATTATTATTATTATTATTATTATTATTATTATTATTATTATTATATGTGAAGTTACCAGAACTGGCCACTAACGGAAGCCAGAAATAATGCTATGCATAGCATTGGCTAGAAAAATATATTTCCATGATATCATTACCAGAACTGCCCATTAGAGGCAGCCAGAGACCATCCTATGTATAGTGTTTGCTATTAAAATAGTCTTCGCTACAATCCGCATTTTCCAGAGGGAGGGCTTGGAACCAATCCCCCATGGATATAAGTATACTACTGTATTTTACTTTACTAGCCAATCATTCAAAGATTAATTATGGACTGTAAAGTCATTTCAGATTTGTAGTGACCCTCCCAGGTTTTTTAGATGTAAAGTATTCAGAAATAGTTTACCTGCCTCTGCTTCCGAGACTTTGCAACTTGCCCATGACTACATAGGTGGTAGGGTACATAACCCCATAAGCCATGCAAATTCCAGCTGATCTCATCTGGTCCCTCTTTCCGAGAAGCCTACTGGAATTTGAACTCACAGCCCCTGCCTCTGCAACTTGGCGCTCCAGTCCACTGAGCTATTCCAGAAAGAAATCCAGGCTTATTCTTGTGAATAAAGAAGAACAACAACTGAGGTTCTTGGTGGGTTTCAGTCATCATGAAACATTGCTTGGTTTTCCCTTGCAGGCTCTACTCCTCTTGCCTATTCAGATCAGCATAACACAAACACAAACTTCAGGAGACCAATGGCCTCAAGTTAAAAAATCACACTAGACATTATTTGTTGCATATTGTGTTTTGTGACATAGCGTGCAATTGATAATGTCTACAGTGATTTCTTTGGTTTTGAACTGTGGTGCTGGAGGAGGCTCTTGAGAGTCCCCTGGACTGCAAGGAAAACAAACCTATCCATTCTGAAGGAAATCAACCCTGAGTGCTCACTGGAAGGACAGATCCTGAAGCTGAGGCTCCAATACTTTGGCCGTCTCATGAGAAGAGAAGACTCCCTGGAAAAGACCCTGATGTTGGGAAAGTGTGAAGGCAAGAGGAGAAGGAGACAACAGAGGATGAGATGGATAGACAGTGTCATTGAAGCTACCAACATGAATTTGACACAACTCCGGGAGGCAGTGGAAGACAGGAGGGCCTGGTGTGCTCTGGTCCATGGGGTCACAAAGAGTTGGACATGACTTAACGATTAAACAACAACAGTGATTTCTTAACTTGAGGCCACAGCCTCCAAAAGTCATGCCATTTGCATAGCTATGCTAGAGGGTTTGGCCCATTAAGTCTGTCTGAGCACTTCGATATTTGTGACAGCTGTAAGGAAATGGAAAGCATTATGATTTGTTTGGCTTGAAGCGGCCTTGGAAGGCAGTCCTAAAACCCCTGCTTATGCAAACTTTGAACAAACATGAATTGGAAATACTTGTGTCAATACATGTTGATCATCCTGAAGTGCTCATAAAACCTTGTCCTTTACAAATCTACTTAGAGCTGTGGTTTACCAATTGCATTGAGCTTTCTACCAAGACAATGTAACACAGACTTTCTGTTAACAGAGTTTAATAGCTGGGGTCTGAAGGGACATCTCCTCTCAGTTTGAAATTTTACTACTAATGGGCAAAACATATTATTTAACAAAATTTATCCTAAGGAAAAAAAATACTGGATGATCACTGCTTTATCTCTATAGTTAACTGGTTACAACAGATATATATTTTTAAAAAATGAACCATTTAAAATCACAAAATATCAAAGTATCTTCATAACATCATGTATATATAATTTCTCGGATGTGTTTCAGAACTGGAATATCCCACAGTTGAAAAAATCAAGTTTACTTCTATGGCTTGGTGTTAAAATATGTGCAGCAATGTTGCATTTCAATTAACTGTGGGGTGGGAGTGGAAGAGAACATCAGGTATTCAGGTGGGGCCTGGGCATCTTGTCCATTTTTCCCTTTTGACATGGATTAGTTCTTCCTTAGGTCACTTCCTTCCTTCTTCAAGCGAACAGCATGTTGCGTTTAAAAAGCAATAGATGGGCAACCTGACACGACCAGATAGGCGGGATATAAAATAAATAAATAAATACATAAATACATAAATACAACCAGGAGAACATCACCATGTAGGTCTTCAACTACACCTTCTTCTAGAAACCAGCTCTAGAGGGTTCTGTGCCCATAAGGTTTATCTTGTTTCATCCTGAATGGTTTTCTTGGAACAATAAATGTACATTTTTATTTTTAACCTTACCACAAGCATCCTGAGTAATTATCCCTAATTCATAGCCATAAACTCACCTCACTGAACTGCAGCACTCTGCTAACATAATTACCCAAATTTCTATACTCACAAGCTTTTACCTGTCTACAGCTGTGTAAAAATATTACCACATCCTGTACCAGAGGGGCATGATAAAAGCTCTGGATAAAGTTCAAGATAGGACAATATGACAAAAAACTACACATAAAGGAAATAAAAACAAGAATTACAATTAGCCTCCAGTAGTGGAGAAAAGCTGGTATGAGAACCAAGAACAGCTTCCCATCCAGAATAAGCGAGTAAGTTTGGAAGCTTATTTTTGCTGGCACCAGCAATAAACCTTTTCCTTTTATGTCCCCCTAAATACCAGAATCGTCTATGGCAACAGTTTTAAAAATGCAAACACATTAAAAGCAATCAAACATTTTTGGAAGTGTAGCCGTAATAGTATGTTACAGCAAAAGCAAAAAGCATTTTCTGCAACCTTAAAGACTGACCTATTTATTATGACGGAGAAGCTTTGGTAGACTGCCATCTTCTCTGTTAAATGCTTCCTAGGTCATACAAATACTGTTGGTCTGAAATGCTGCCATTCTCAGAACCAAACAGTACCTTGCAGATAGCCCTGCATTGGAAGAAAGAATTCCCTAAATGCTGGAAACATCTGATGGTCACCGCAAAAGATTTCATACCAGACGATGTTTGCAAATGATTTTGTTCCATTTTTGTTATTAATCCTTAAAAAGTAAGCATCAGGGGTAGATATGGGGATGAATAAAAAATTAATCATGATATTTGTTAAAAACTGCTGATTTGTTTAATATTCATCCCTGTGTATTCATCCAGAGACCCCAATGAATACAAAGGGAGGAATATTTCTCCATTTTTATTTGTCCCACATAGACAGAGAAGGAAGGTCAGCCTTCCCTCTCCACCAGCTTTCCCACTCTGCTTATGGGCCCGCCAAAGGCAGATAGCCCCTCACAGCCACCTGCCCCCACTCCACCCTTTCCCTTCCCTGCCATGGCCACTGTCATAGCCTCTGCCCTCCATCACCAGCTCAGCAAAGAGCAACCTGCAGTAAGGGAAACAGGGCTGCCCTTTGGAAAAATGGCACCTGCAGCTTCCCTTAGGGCAGGGAAGCAACAGCCACCATCTTTGCAAAGGGCGGGTGGTTTCCCTTATGGCAGGTGGCTGTGGCAAAGGCTGCTGTAGTGGGTGGCGGTGGATGGTGGCAGTAGCAGGCTGTGGTAGGTGGTGACAGTGGGGGGGCTGCGGTGGATGACAGTGGTGCAGGCCGCCACAGATGGCAGCGAAGGCCACAGTGTTGCGTTGGTGGCAGCCAAGGTGGGAAAGTCATGGGGACAGTGGGAAGGGGGCAGGCTGCGGGGGTGGGGGACAAGCGTCCTTCCAGCTTTGGTCCAAACACTTCATTAGCTCTGGAGCCACTTGTACTTGTCCTCCGCTCTTCCTCAGTAGCATGTTGGACGCCTTCCGACCTGAGGGGCCCATCTTCCAGCCTCATATCTTTTATCCTTTTGTTTCTGTTCATGGGGTTTTATTGGCGAAGATACTGGAGTGGCTTGCCAGTTCCTGCTCCAGGTGGATCGCGTTTAGTCAACACTCTCCACTATGACCTGTCCGTCTTGGGCATCCCTGCACAGCATAGCCCATAGCTTCTCTGAATGACTCATGCCGCTTCGCCCTGACAAGGCAGCAATCCGTGAAGGGGATTTGTTATAGTTGTTACTAATAGAAAACCTGCCTCAGGAGACCGATGTGTGTGATTTGGCTGTTTCTCCTGGACCTCTTAGCAGCATCCAGCATTTGCCTGAGAGGTTTTACTAGTATAGAACTGAGAGGTACCATACTGTGGTAAATTCCAAAAGGGGATGCTGCAGAATTAGAGACAGGAAATCTATTCCCTCATTTTGATCTTTTTAAAACCTCAAATTCTTCATTTCCCTATGAAGAAGTTTATAAGTTTGGCAAATCATTCTAAAACAAACCAGTGAAATATTCCCCTATTAGCATTAACCAAATTCAGTAAGAACAGGACCATTTTGCATCTCCCAGCAATACAGAAACATATGGCAAATCTTAAGAAACCCTCATTAAAAAAAAAAAGAATGAAAAGTGATGGTAGCTTCATCTGAAACCTAGATTTCTTAGGAGTTAAGCACTCAAAAAATCTGGAACCAGACAAGTGAATATGTCAGTTTCATTTTCTCCTCACATTCACTTTGATGTCCTTCTTTATATTTTTAATTTTTCAATTTTTTTCCATTTTGATTATGCAGATACTTCCATGTTTCACTAAAGTCTCACCAAAAACAATCTGGAAAGGAACTATTCTTACAGAAACTGTAGCTCAACACAAAGATAACTGACCCATGGGTCTCATCAGGGTCCTAGTCTTACCAATATCTATATACCGTTGCCAGATAATCATATACTGTATAGAAATTTTGGTTGAGGCATCGTTCCTGTTTTGTGGGATCAGGCTAAGGCACCAAGACAAACAAGAAAAGAAGTGGCTCATGGGCTGTGGCTTACTCTAAAATATGAGTGGATTGGCTCCCTATTATCGCCACAAGCCACTGACACAAGAGAGACAAATGAAGGATGTTTAAATCAAGAAGAGACGTGGAGGTGGCAGCAGCCAGAAGACAACATGCAGAAAGAAGCATAGCAGGATTTATTTAGCAGAAGTATGGAATGTGTGTGAGCTGTGCAAGTGAAAAAAAATGCACTTTGAAAATCTCTTGCTATTACAGTATTTTCACTCCAAACACACAACTCCTTCAGACCTCCATGCCTCAACAATCAGCCTTGCAAATGAAGCTTGCATTCACCTCTCCATTTAACTACTTTGCAACAAATGGAAGGTTACATGTTTGTAAGAGGATTGGCAGTCCCACTTCTAACAATGTACTAATTGTACTACAGTATCTAGTTTGGGACTGAGTTGCATGTGAAGATCCTTTTCTTCTCAGTGGCCCACGGATGCCCTAGCACAAAATGTACTGAACTAGAAGCATAGAAAGTTCCCCTGTAGATGTGTCCCAAATGGAAGGAATGAGTTTCAAGTAGGAAACAGTGTCAAATCCAGTTTTAGAACAAGCAGAAACATCTATTACAGATTCAGCAAAACATCATATTAAAATTCTGCTTTGACACAGGTGAAAAACAGACATTCTCTACTGAGTTTAATAGGCACTGGCTCTGGCCAAGGTTGCTTAGGAACAGATCAACCACTCATCCAGTTTACTATTTAAGCCATGAAGATTTTTCTCCTCCTTGAAACCAAGCTAATAAGGTACGGCTGTCTAGAGGACTGTAACAAATGTGGGAAAGCCACAGCTTCAGCAGGGAAGCATCAAGCTAGAAGTAAGGGAACTATTTCAGGTCACCACTGAAAATGGTTTGCAGATAAAGCACTGGAAAGCATTCTGCATTCAGCTCCAATATGCTGTTTCTCTGACTCTGACAACAGTCTTCAATTTAAATACAAAACAAAACAAAACACATTTTGGTGCAATAAGGTAGCAAGGCCCAGAGTAATCAACTTTTTTCAAAAAATTTTGCATGCCAAAAATACCATTGCAAAAATGACAGTGTTAGAACTCCAGCATCCCACTCCAAATGATCCTAAGAGGAAGAACATACTGTACTGCCAATACTGTTTGGGCTGCCTGGCCATAGAACTTGGAGCATTTACTTGGGTGGGGGGTATAGTTCCCAGAATGCTCTAGTTGGAGGATTATTAGAGTTATAATCCAGGAAAGTAACTTTTCCAAGCTATGTCTAAATATTCATCCACTTTTATCAACACCACATGCTAAAACTGCATGTGGTAGTATCTTTCAGTGCACAGTGGCATGACACATATCTCATCTCCATGTCTCTGCATCACCACTTCTGAGATCACAGTAATTTAGGACACCGTCAGAATATCAGAGCTGTGTGTTCTGTGCCGTCAAATTGGAGCCAATGTAAAGAGACTCTAATAGAGCTTTCAAGGTAAGTGAGATATTTAAGAAGTGATTTTAACACTTCCAATCTCCCAGTTAATTTCCATGGCCAAATGGGGATCTGAACCCTGTTCTTCAGAGTCCTAGTCCATCACTCTATCCCACTATACCACACTGGGAATCCTCAGAGCTATATAGCCCACATTTATTAAACTGTGGCCCTCCAGATATACTGGACTGCTATTCCCATAATCCTTCACCTATAGCAATGATAGAAAGGGCCAATGGATACTGAAGATTGAATACGACTGTGATTTAAAAGTTCCAGGGTAGTGAGTGGTACTTACTTAAATGCCATGGTGCATGCAGCTGCAGCCGGAATGGTTTACAACACTGTTAAATTAATCTATATTCTGACTAGACAAACACACACACAAAGACAGAGAGGGACTATACCTTTCTTCAAGGGCTCTTGACACAAACGAAGAATAACATGTATCCTAATTTTCTCCACCAAAGTAATTCACTTAAAATGGTTTCCCTTATGCACACACATGATTGAAATTCATAAATATAATATGTAACAGAAGATAATTTGTGCTCTAAAAAAACGAATGCAACTTGGGATGCCAAAAGCACAAACAAGATTGCACTTCCAGCCACTGTTTTTTATTTCGACAGAAGCCTTAAAAGCAAATTTAAAACGCCAGCTCACTAGCCAAAGCTGTTCATCACAAAGTATTATGTAGCTCTAAAATCACTTGAAACCAAACAGGTAAAAACATGCCTCAAGAGCTTCATAAAAGTCACAGCACGTAAAAGGATCACTTAATATTCTGTAAAACCATACAACTTCTAATCCTAAAGCAACATTTAAGGTGCAGGGGGAGGCAAAATGACGCTTTTACCCAGTTATTCTGGGGTTTTTAAGGGTAGAAAGTGCAACACTGAAGGTGATTTTATTAATACTGAAGCTTAGATCCTAGGATATCATCCCCAGACAGAAATAAGGAAAGCAGCTAACAACCAAACCAAAAAGAACAGTTGAAATACAACCAGCTAGAGAAAGGATAGCCTCCCACTTTCAATCTTTGCAAACCTTCCTGACATTTTTGTGTCCCAATCCCTGTAAAGAAGTTAGTACAAGAGGGAGGGAGAGAAAGAGAAATATCACTACTACTTACTACTATTACTATTACTACTATTACTACTACTACTATTACTACTACTACCACTACTTACAGTTTCCTTCTCCCCTGCTGTTCTCCCCAAATAAGGATTCTGAGCTTCTTTATCAACTCAGTCAGATCAAAGGAAAGACTCCACATTGGGTGCCAAATATGCACATTTTGCTACAAGAAAAATCACATATTTTAAGCTCTCAAAAAACCCAGAGTTTTGCTACTGCCTGCCTTTTATCAGACCTAGAAAGTCTTTGGTACAAAAACCAATAACTCTGTCCATTTCTCTACATAATATTAAGTATCATCATTTTTCTCTTTTCCTCGTGTAATAATAACAGGCATGCAACAAGCAAGAGGACGAGAGGGGGCTTTTCTTAACAACATACTTGACAAAGAACAAAAAAAACTGCAAGCTTTGATGCTGGGTATGTATGAAGTGAGCGTCTGCAGTTTCAAGTTACAAAGTCAGTAATTTAACTGCTATAGGCTAGTAATGGAAAGTGCACTGGGTTGCCATTATGAAAGGAAAGGATTCCCTCCTGCCCTCACCCTCCATTATGAGGAGAAGATGAAAAGTTGTTTACAATTCAATTAAGAGAATGATGTTCTTGATTCATAAAAACACAAAAATCCATCCTTAGGTTTCATAATACAGTTACAATCTCTACATCCAAGTATTCATAAACTGCAGCAATTAATCTTTGGTTGCACAGGAATCATATCTCATTTTCACGGCTATGTTACTCAGGAGATCAGCATTAAGAACACTCAGATTACTACTTTTCTTTCTACTTTTATTTTGTTCATCCCGTTCAAGCAGACATCTTTTAAAACCCATGGCTCTGTCGTGTTTCTTCAGAACCTGTTTCAGAACTGTTTCGCTTGTTTCAGAAACTGCAGGCTAACACTCACCATGTAGAATTTGAGATTCTAGCAAACAACTGGATATTATTTTCTTCACTGTCACAATACCAGACCCGATTTTCAGCATCACTTTAACCGTAACTACTGAAACTGTACAAGGCACAAGTAGATTTATCTACACCAACAACAAGCTAGTAAAAAGTTGCACACACTTTAATAGCCATAAGACATCAATAACCCACAGATAAGTAATGTAAAAACGATTCAGACAAAAGACGTTTGCCATTATGAGGCCATATATTAAATGCAGGCAGTGCATTGCCAAACCAATATTCATCTCTTTCCCCTACTTTTCTGACTTCCAGGATTTGACATTGAGATTGGAAGCACAGTGCTAAGGAGCCTGATATTACAATGCCTAATCTGTATGACTTTTTCTATAAGAGAGAGATACAGAGCTTTTACCTTTCAGAAGAGGAATTTTCTGCAAAAGGGTTGGTTCCTCAGCTTGCACCTGCTGCTGCTGCTGCTTAATCAGGTTCCCTTCACTGCCAGCTTTCAAAATCTTTTCCCCTAAACTCATTTTCCTCATTCTGCCTCTAAAATCTTCTTTCCTGCTAGATGAAGGCAGCTTGGATGCAGAGTTAGCAGACGGCAGTCTGGCTAAATGAGAAGGTCTGGACATCATAAATATGCAGGAATGTTACCTGCCTGCTGCCCCGGACAAATATGCTGTTAAAACACAAACCCACACTCATGCACACACAAGTCTAACATCCTTCTTGTCTTCCTTTTTCAGCAGACCTGTCTCTGGAGAAGCTGTGCACCGTTTAGCTGCATTTAACAGCAGTGTTGCCAGCTGAAGGAATTGGATGGTGGAAAGGGATTTTAATTTTTTCAATCTGATCTGTGGAATGTAAATTCAGAAATAACAGAAAACGAGTGGATTCTCAGCAGGAGTAAAGAACAGATGCTCTATGGGGGGGAGGGGAGTTGTCCAGCATGTACAAACTAGTTGCTGGCCAGACGTACAGGCTGCCCCACCTACCTACCAAGGTAAATGAGTGGAAATAACCATCCAGCTGCATGGTTTGTATCTGAGTTGAGATATAACTGCCACCACATTCCATTTACAGATGTCAGTTGCAAACAAATGTATTCTTACTTTTGCATATTTCTTTTGTCTCCACCAAGACTTGTCTATTGAAGTGAACTCTGACTGAAATGGCTAATACAGTATAATTCTCCCTACATGCCCCTCTGGCAACACAATGTTTTTCAGCATACGACACCTCACATGGTGGCTAAGATGCTGCTCTGGGCTCTTGGGAAAAAGAGAAGATAGAAAAATGTAAAAAATATATATATTAAAGGATAGGCTTATTGGTTTTCACCAGAATGGTTCAGAGATAAATAGAAATAAGCAGCAAACTTTTTTTAGGCTCCATTGTTCATCTTTCAAGAATGCTTATTAAATACTCCCAGCATGTTTCCACAGACTACTGTTTTTTGTTCCTCCCAAATAAAGGGTTCATTTCGCTTAATACTGACTTCTGACTGACAGCATAAATAATAGTGTTTTGGTCCAGAAAATATTTAAGGCAGCTAAGTGCAGAATTCTACTGAGATTAATATTAGTTATTTTACACTTTGTAAAAATTCATGACTCAGTAACCTGAGTTTTATTTTTCTATTTGAGAACATAATACTTCCCCACTATTGCCACAAAACTTATCTGCATAACTGTGTTCTGAAGCAGAGGCAGGCTGAAAAGTGAGGTAATGGTATACACACACGGAAAGGCTGAGAATATGCTGTCTTTTAAGATGAATATGTATCTCTGGCTTGCCAGCAAATGAAACACAGGCATATCCATCTTGCTCTCTCCATCTAGTTCGCCCCTTGGTTAGTACAACTGCATCTTCTCTAAACTGAGAAACAAAATGTACTAGGTCTCATCCATCCCAGACACTATCCTATAGAGCACTTTCCTTGATAGCAGAGGCAACTACAGCAGGAGCTGGCAACACTTTGTGCCACCAAAATATTTTTGACCATAACCTTTGGTCAGCTTGATGGCTGGATGGTGAGCATGGGCATTGTAGTGCAAAAGGAACAATCAGGGATGGGCAAGAACAAGACAGTGGCATTGAACTAACTGGCATGCTATAGGAAGTGTTTAATATTTTTAAAAAGAGATCTACCAAAACTGCAGAACAGGGAGGCATGGGCTGAAGTTGGGTTAACAGCTTGGCTGGAGCTTGGAAAAAAATTACTTTTGGGGGGGATGACAGCAGGCCAGCATTATTTCGGAGATTCTGGGAATTATAGTCAAAAACATTCCAGGGCAACCTGCCCCACTGTTGGATAACTTTCACTTTAGGATGCTTCTTCTAATGTTTAACTTAGGGTCAGATCATGCATTAGGACAAAGGCATTTTTATTTTTCTTACAATTATTCCACACACTCATCAATATTTCACAACTGCATTCCTGAGACATGCAAACAAAGCTGTACTATGCCCTAACTGACCAATTACAAAAGAAAAGCCAGCTGATTTGACAAAGGCAGATGGAGGCAAACGTGTGTTAGAATCCAGAGGCTGGTTTTTCCTCTTAAGGGTGGACAACTTCTAGACACAGGAGCCTCTAGTAAAGCCCTTTTGCTTTCTCCATGGAATATTTATCCATCAGTTCCAATCCTCTCCTCTACAGTTGTGGCTCCCAGCTTTGGGAGATATTCAGATATTCTTGCACTACAACTCCCAGAAATCCTAGCCAGTACAGCTAGTGGTGAAGGCTTCTGGAAGTTTCAGTCCTAGAACATCTAGAGACCAAACACTGGGAACCACTGTTGTAGAGCAAGAGAGAACAAATCTCTACATTATTTCTTGTGGCTAATTCATTCCTATCAAAAACCAGGTTCCTCCTTCTTATTCCTCCTGTCTCCTTCCTCCAAGTCGTTTCTTCTCTATGCCTTCCAGGCCTGCTGTAAAGATTGCAGATTCTAAGTGTGATCCACATCTGGTGGGCTCAGGTATGGAGTCATGTGCCTGAAGAAACAGAATGACCAGAAGAAGCCATAGTGCAGTGGTGCCGAACTGTGGCCCTCCAGAGGTTCTTGGACTTCAACTCCCAGAAGCCTTCACCACCACCTCTGCTGGCCAGGATTTCTGGGAGTTGAAGGCCAAGAACATCTGGAGGGCCACAGTTCGACACCACTGCCATAGTGGCTTCCTTCATATCACGATTGAGTTGTAAATTTAGATCACCCTTTTGCAATCTGGTGTCTTTCTCAAGAATTAGTCCACAGGACCCATCATGACTATCATCTTTGTCTGTTTCTGCCCTAAATTAAAAGATACAGAACATAAATCTTCAATTTACTATCTGGCAACTCTACTGCTGCAAAGGGACAACATTAGCAGGGTACCTAATTTTATTATTTTAATCCTTACAGCCAATTCCAGTATCCTGCCTTCTGAAATACAAGCCTAGTATTGATATTTTCTCTCATACATACAGGAACATACCTTTAAATCCTTCACTCTCTTTGAACAAGTTATTTAATGTGAGATACTCTATCAAAGGGGTCCACTACTGTACCATTAAGAGATCAAAAGAGAAGAAAGCAGGCACAATCCATTCCTGTATCTTTTTCTTCTTCATTTTTAATTCATAGCTTCTGAAAATCCTGACTGACTTGGTGACTAATCTCCCTTGGGAGAGCAATGTTCCTTCCCACCCTTGTCATACAGACTCACCTTTCGTCAGCTTCTGCCTCTTTTCCTATTACAGGTTCTGACATGTTCCCCTAAGCATCTGCCACATTCTCGTCTACTATTGAAATTTTGAAAGCACCAACATTCTCTCTTTCTTGAGTTACTGCAAAGTTTCTTTGCCCTGCCGTAATATTTCAGAATTGTACCTCCAGCTTGTTATGAAAAGTACACTGTACTGATCTAACGTACTATTAAGACACAATGGTACATTCACCAGGTGTATCATTAAGACACAAAGACATATTCACCAGGTTCTTATGATGTAACATGGGAAGTCTTGGCTGCTTTTGGTCAGTGAACAAATTCTGTCAGTCCTTTACTATGAAGGAAAATGGGGAAAGAAACCTCAATAAATCAGACTTTCCTATCCATTAACCAAATGCATGTAAGGAAGGCATACTGTTTATTTGCATATGTCACATTGAGCAATGTTCTTTTCTTTTTCAAAACCCAAATCCTCTTTTTCTGTGTAAAGAAATGAATTATTCCTGAAACATGGCAATAGGGCCTTTCTATAAATAAATCTATAAAAGGCATTGGGGGGTGGATTCATATGTCCCCTGCATTTTATTGCAGATATTTAAGATATGCAAGTAATAATATATTACTAGCAGAAAACATTCATTTGAAATGACTACTGATGAAGGTTAATGAAGAAAGCATAAAGGCAAGATTACAGCTGTCAATTAAGAAAGAAAAGCCATGTCTACAAAATTCAGTCATCATTCATCATTCATTTTTGAAGATGACCAGCTCCATCAGATTCACTATTTAGGAGGGGGGGAAGAAAATTGTTAAAATCGAGCAGCCCTTGATGTACATAAAAGTGACTAACTGGCCCAGTAAGGTAAAGGTAAAGGTTCCCCTTGACATTTAGTCCAGTTTTGTCCAACTCTAGGGCGCGGTGCTCATCCCTGTTTCCAAGTCATAGACAGTGTTTGTCCAAAGACAGTTTCCGTGGTCACGTGGCCAGAGCGACTAGACACAGAATGCCGTTACCTTCCCACCATGGTGGTACCTATTTATCTACTCGCATTTTTACGTACTTTCGAACTGCTAGGTTGGCAGGAGCTGCGACAACTGATGGGTGCTCACTCCGTCACGTGGATTTGATCTTATGACTGCTGGTCTTCTGACCCTGCAGCACAGAGGCTTCTGCGGTTTAATCCACAGCGCCACCACTAGCCCTATACTATAATATAATTACATAACAATTATATAACTTTAACATTGGTTCAATCATCAATCAAAACAGAAACTGTAAACAAGAAATCAGAACAAAGCTGAAATTCAAAAGAACAGCTATAGAGGAACTAGAAAATATTGTTAAGGTTAAGACCAAAGTCGTCCATTCTATGGTACTTCCAATTACTATGTGTAGATCTAACACAAGATGGATTGACTCAATAAAGGAAGCCCTAGCTTATAGTTAGGAAGACTCGAACAGAGCTGTTAATAATATAACCTCTTGAAAGTCATTAATTCATAGGGTACCTGCAGTCTCATCTGAGAAGGTTTTGTTCCTGCTTAAATATGATGCTGTGTGTGCCTGTAACACTGGGTTTGAAGAGAATGAAAAAAGCTGTGATCTGTTGAGAAAACTCAATAACCAACCAGATGACATATTTTAATGTACACACATATAGAGAAGGGAAGAGTAAATGAATTTCAGATGCAAATCGCGAATGTGTGTGCAATGTGGGGCAGGGGGGGATTGAACTCTGCCAGGGAGGTACATTTTCTGCTAACTGAAGCATGTGAAAAACTATTGACAAACTAATTTTGCAGCTGTTGACGCTTTCCTCGGATGATACACATGGTGCTGAATTGGCTGACTATTATACAAAACAATACAGAGAATACTATCCTACTCCCATTTGTTAAAGGCTGCAGAAAATAAACCGTTCAAACCTGAGTCATCCAATAGTGCATCTCTTTATTACCCTAAAATAGGGACATGTGTTCAGATAAACACTCTCCCTTTTCTCTCTTTCTCTCGGTCCAGAATGAATTTATCATGCAATCTTTTTGTTATTGTTACATGCCATCCAATCAAAACCAACTTATAGTGACCCTATTAGGGCTTTCAAGGTAACTGACTTAACCAGTTCTACACCTCCAGTGAGTTTCCAGGGTTGAGTGGAGGAGATTCAAACCGTGGTCTCCAAAGCCCTAATTCGTTACTCTGCCCACTACACCACAATGGGTTCCATTTACTCCCTGTGAAGGAGTAAATTTAGCCAACATGGTGGGGTGGATATATTGTCAGATTAGGACTCAGGAGACTTGGGTATAAATTCCTGCTTGGCCTTGGTAACTCAAGGGGCTGGCAATGGAGTGACATATCAAATGCACACAAAACACTGCCTAAACATGCTTTAGTCAATAGGTGAAAGCATCCAAGCATCACCTACAGTTTAAAACAAGCAACAAAAGGAAAGAATGGCATTCTATAAATATATTTAAAAAAAAAACAGGCAGAGGGAAGGAATTCAGAAAGGATGCAGTTTTTAGTAGATGTAAGCCAACAGATTTGGGCCAGGTTCCAAAGAGAGCTATGTACTTGTCCATCATCAGCATCCATTCCCTCCTGCCCATACTGCATGGCAAAATGCTTCTGAAACTGCCAGATGTTTCAAAAGCCATTTGTGATGTGGCAAAGAAAGCCAGTACAGGCCCTTTCACCTCTCCCAAAGCATGACTTTAGATCTTGGTGAGATTGTTTTATTATACATTACTTCAGAAAACGTCATCAGTTCCTGGGAGGGAAAGTATATTTAAAAAGAATCTGATTTTTTTTTTGTCAAGCCAATGAATTTTTGTTGCCACAATAAATGACGTGAGATTTCCAATGCCAGACAAATGTGCTTATGTTCAAGAAACTGGTTTATTTTTCCATGTCTCGTTCCATATTCAGTTTTTGTGTCCAAATGTGTTTGACATTGGCAAAGTACACTACAACAGTGGCAAGAGACGTACACTGACTGCCAATAACAGGGGGGAAAAGAATAATCCAATCAACAAACCAAGCTCAACTGAATTGCTGTGCCACTGTCTATTGATCCATTTGTATATGGAGATGATCCGTATACAAATTCTGGACATTTTGCCAACTTAAATGATATTTTAGGAATGCCTGTCCATCTCAATTACAGTACACTGTTTGGCATGATGTAATTTAGACAGAGAATACCATCAGGTCTTGTAAAAGATGGTGGTGTGAACTGTAGAAGGCATAAAATTATAAAAGAATTATAAAAGATGGTACAGCCCCAAATGGTACTATCTAGTGATGGGAAAACACAACACTCTGGGCACTGCATGACCAGACTATCCATCAGCAGGTGATACATAAAGATGATCAACAAGACATTTTTGTGGTAGTTACACTCATAAGAATTTTCAGCATTAAAAAAAAAAATAGTCTTTTTTGTATCCAGCCCAAACAGCATCCCTCTTTTTATTCTACCCATTAGCTGAGAGCCTAAGAAAAACACGCCTTAAGAGAGTTAACTAATTAGATGAAGGATATTCAAAAGGCCATATGCTCCCTGTCTCTGCATTACTGCTCTTTTGTTGATGATTTATGCCCCGCAAATGGCATCATGAGTCTTCTGCTGATGACGCAGGATTAGAGGTGGACACGAACTGAAAAATGAATTGCAAAATTCATCAAAAGTCGCTAACTCATCCATTCGTATTCATACAAATTGATGCCCCCCAATGAATACAAGTCAACAAATATTTAGCAATATTTGATTTGTCAATTTGTTGGGCTATAAAATGCCCCTCCAGGCACCTACAGACACCAAAAAGGCAGAGACGCTTCCCCTGACTCTCTTCCACAATCCCTCCACGGTTGGTGAAATTTGAGTTTCAGATGTCCACGTTACACACCCACAAAGAAGCTCCCTCAGGAAAATTCTCACCAGGCACCTAAAGACACCAAAATCAGAGAGGTTTCCTATTACTCTCCTCTACAATATCTCCCAGTTTGATGAAGATTGGGCTTCCCCAAGCCAGCTGTAAAGGGCACTTTCCTGGGGGGGGGGACCACTTTGTGGATGTATAACTGGATGTCTGAAACCCAATTTTCACAAAACGTGGAGGGATTGTAGAGGAGAATCAGGGGCAGCTTTTCTGCAATTTTTGTGTTTCTAGGTGCCTGGAAAGAACTTTATAGGGGGCCCTCTTTGTGGTTGTATAACTCAGACATCCGAAATCCAAATCTCACCAAACTGCAGGGCTTGCAGAGGAGAGACAGGGAAGCTTCTTTTTAATTTTGGTGTCTCTAGGTGATTTAGGGATCATTTTAGAGGGTTTTAAAGGCAAAAATGAATTAACAAATCAATTTGTTGATTCATCAGGAAAATTTATAAATTCGTTATTCGTGATTCATCAACAAATCAAAATTAATCACCATTTCTCTGATTTGTGCCGATCTCTACTTAGGATCCACATTCCCTTGATTAAAGTTTATGGGAGGCTACTACTGGCACCACAAATCTTTTCTTTTATTTGCTTGGGTTCCCTTTAGGACCCACTCATATCCTTTGTAAGCTACAAGCAAATGGAATAAAATTAGAAAAGTTCCACTTAAAAAACTTCCAAAATTCCCTTAAAAGCAAACAGAAAGCAATATCTGTAACACACATACACGTGAAGGAACATTGTTCCAACTTCTTACATCAACTTTGTTTGCTGTTATGAAAAAGTAACTTGTCACAGGTCACCATGGGCCAAAGTATATATTTTACAGATGACCAAGAAGAAAATATATATAATAATATTAATAATATTAATATTAATAATAATAATAATAATCATCCCTAAATCCTGATTATGCCCAACCAAATATCTTGAACTCAATGTGGGTGTATAACTGGATATCTGAAACTTCAGCTTTAAAAGTCACTCTGTATGACTAGACTCTAATTATTGATTATATCTATCATATAGTTAGCTTTGTGTCATTTGGAACTCATTCCTCTAAGCCAGTGGTTCCCATTGTTGGGTCCTCAGATGTTCCTGGACTAAAAACCCTAAAAGCCTTCACCACTAGCTGTGCTGGACATGATTTTTGGGAGTTGGAGTCCAAGAACATCTGGCAATCCAAAGTAGGGAAGCACTGCTCTAAGCCTTGCTTCGGTTAAATATCTCTATAAAAACATATGCCCTTACCAAGTGCACTCCATTACGTCCAGTTTCATTCTTTAAAATACACTGAAGCAGAAATCTTATTCCAGATTCACAGCTTCCACATATTTTTAAAAAGCGAACACAAAAGACATAGACACACTTTTCATAATCAATACTGTGCAGATGTTCAAGAAGTGGGAAAGGAACCATATAAAAATAGCTAAGGAGACATTAAGTAAGAGAAAAGATATGCTGTGTTTTCAAAGTCAGTCTTTTGGTGTGGTTAAAGCTTCCTGGCTTTCTTATTCCCATGTTGTTTTCAAAGACAGTGCTTTACATTTAAAAATATTGGCACAAGTTCCAACACATAATCAATGTAACATGTAATCATGTGAAAGAATGGAAAGATTCATACAAAACTAAATGTGACTTGGCAAAAATATGCAATGATCAGCAAAACAAAAATGTTTTAGGCATATCAATGTTTTTAAAAACGGAGTGCAAAGGTTCTAACATGTTTCATGAGCACAACAGGAGATCAGATTTATGAGGAAGCTCCCGAGACTGTCTGCCTAAGGAAAGCAATAAATATAATCAAGATTGGTAAGCACATGGTTACTATCATTTTGTAGAGCTATGGCAATTTTAGTAGCTTAAGATCTGCAAATTCAAATGGATGCTAAATTCACCATTCACATTTCATAGTGAGTATGATGTGAGTTGCCACCCCTCCCTCCCTTCCTTCCTATCTCTGATTATCTTTCTTTCTCTGGTTCTGCATCTATTGGTCCTTTCACGATTTGCTGAGAAGCTGCTTTCTCATTTAAAGTTCCAGGCTACTACATTTTTAAAAAAACTTTTCTCCAGAAAAATAACACGGAAAGGTACTTAACAGTCTAATAGTACAGAACATTAAATATCTGAACAGCAATTTTGCAAAATACATCCTCATCCACACATCAGAAAGATACCATAAAAGGGATCATCACCACACTCCCTATCCCATGTATTACTCTTTTCCCATATTTTCAAGTAACACATGGAGGATTTGCCTCATCTCTTGCCACATATGTCAACAGAGATGACATGACGTAAAAATTAAGTATATAATTATTTGTTCAAAATTGAAAATGGCTGCTCCTGGAAGTCTCCAGGAGCAGCAATTCTTCTCTAGAAATATTCTAGCAGAAAAATCTGTTATTGTTTTTTTTTTAAATGAGGGGTTAATTTCTGCAAAGTCAAGGTGATATATGAGTTGCATCTAGATTCATACAAAGAGGTTTTGAAGTGGCCCTAGAGGAACACAGGAACCGGCTTTGGCATTATATTGTAGTGGGCACTGTCACTGTCCATCATCATCATCATCATTCTGCTGTATAGCTACAGCATTTCACAGAGGTCTGTAAACAAAAATAGACAAGTCCCTCCTTGCACAAATCTTTCAATTCAAAACTGACAAGAGGGAAAAAAGAGGCAAGGCAGTGGGGAAAAGTATAGACAGGCAATGCATGAATGAATGCAGTCACAGGTACTTAAACACCTTACCCCAAGCAAAGAAGAATTGGTTGCTGCTTTAATTTCGAAAGGCACAACGCACACATATATTATACTCTGACACAGAGTATACTGATCAGGTCCATACCTGTTTCAGCTGTCCTGGAACATTTCCAAACAGATTTAGATATGGAGTCACTGTGTTTCTCTTATCTAGCTAACGTGTCTACCTACATTTATAATCACATTTTGTGCATCCTCAGCTATTTTATGCACATTATATTTTATCATGCTCAGCAAACTGAAAGACCACATTAAAAGAAGAAGGCTGCTCTGCTTTCCATCAGTGGGTCTGAAAGCAATAAGCTTGTTGCTTGAGATCATGGACAAGAGAACATCCAGGCTATGGGGGTCTTTGACCCACAATGAACAACAACCGATAATAACAGCAACAACAACAAAGTGTCCTGATGCTAATGCATTCAGTGTAACACCTTACAATTCATTAACTCACCACAGAGAACCCTTTGTGGTTATCAAAGCACAAACTGAGTTTCTTTGTTCAGAAAAGCACAATTACCCTACCCCTTTGATTATCTGGAAATTTGTTCCTTGGTTGCTGCCCTGGATTTTCTTTTTCAAGGCTATAATTGAACTCTTGGAACTCTGAACTCAATGTTCTTTGTGGTCTGTAATCTTCTACTATTGTTGTTGTCATGTCAGAAAGAGGCCCTACTGGCCTCTATGTTGTCTATGACCTTCCTTCTTTTTCCCTGAAAATCCCAGTTAAGTTCCTGTTGTGCCATCCTCTCTGGAATGATGCCATGCCCCAAATCTTGCCTGTTTAACAGGTACAACAGAAGGTCCATCATGTTTGAAAGACCTTGAAGAAATAGTCTAAGGAGTAAACTTTCCTTAGAGTTCATACAAGGTTTGCATAGTTTGCCGCAGCTAACAATGGATGGCTAACAGGACACTTCTCAGTTATGCAACTCAGCATAACCAGGCACACAGCTGAAACACACACACCACACCTTGTTGATTAGCTATAATTACCTGTAGCAAGTTATGCCAATCTTGCACAAACATCCATAGGAGTCTGGCACCAGTTTTATTTTTTTGCAGTGAAATTCCTTGTCACTTGTTGGACTTCCATTGTCTCCTCACTGAGAAGAACGCCTGGCTCAGTTCTGAGTTTACATTTCTCTTTTCCCTCCAAATGAAGGTATTTCCTGCCCTGTTTTTTTCCTGATGAAATGTAGTAATAAACAGTTGAGCTTACCTGGAACACCACATCCCTGGTTTTGGACTTGTCCCTGCTGAAACTAAAGGTCTTCATTCCCACAACTTTTTATGTACATCTTGGCAGATAATAATCAGAATTTTTTTTCATTATCACTTTCTCCTCCCCTTCCATTCTTTTCTTCTTCTCCTTGGAACGGGTTTTGATAATTTGTCTGCATTTACCTTCTATTTTTAATCACTTAAAATTATTTTAGTAAAGTTAAGAGGGAAAGAGCATTTGCTAAATCCCTTGTTCTCATTGGTTTAGGTAGTCTTGATCCACCAAGACACCTTGACGAGAAATTTTAAAGTTCTGTGAGATTCCTCACCTCGAGCCAAGACAAAGCACTCTTCCCTCTCCTATCAAGCTCTCTGCAGTTGCAACCCGCTCCCCACCAAAAACCTAGCATCCTTTCAGGTTAAAATGCAAAGCACACAGATAGCAAGAATAGACAGACTGGGTGATTGTTAAGAAAGGTGTGAATAACCCATCTGGCCCTTTAAATTCTAAACAATGCAACAGTTCTCCCAGTTTTGTAATTTTGGGCACAACATTTTCCCCCAATGCAATAACTATTTTCAGAACACAAGAAATGCCTCCTCACTGCTGCTGGGTGTTACAGTTTCTTGTTTGTGAGTGAACAGAGAACCAAAGATTTACATCTCTACTGAATAGTTCTACCCTTTTCTATTGTACTTCCCAGGTACTTTACTAATGGATGCCATGTAGACAAATCTGCTAATGCTGATCACACTGCATGCCTGTATATTTCATAAAATGTGGAAGCTGGGCCAACAGCAGCTTCTCCTCCAGCAGGACAGAACTAGGGTTGCAGAAAGAAGACATTTATATAATGCCACAGTGAAATCCCGCCAATCATTTATTTCAGTACCCAAAAAAATGGGCTTCAAATAAAGACATATATTCCAAACAGGCACAGTATCATCAGTACCTAACCTGGAATAACATATTGAAGGCAAAGACCAGTGGTTTTCAATCTTGGGTAACTCAGGTATTCTTAGACTGCAACTCCCAGAAGCGTTCACCAATACCTGTGCTGGCTAGGGTTTCTGGGAACTGCAGTCCAAGATCACCTGGGTAACCTCAGGTTGGGAACCACTGGCATAGACAATCTGGTGTGTGCCAGATGTTTTGAACCACAATTCTCACAAGCCCTTTCAACTTGTCCAGGGCATACTGGAGTTGCAGAGCAGAACAACTAGAGAGCAACAGGTTGCTGACTCTGTCCAATTGCATCAGGGAAAAGAGAACACCTTTCCAATCTGCTTAGGTAAAACATGTACTGTAGAAAGCTGTTGCAGAGCCATGCCTGTTAGGCGTTTATGCATGTATGGCTTCAGTGGCCATTTATGCTTCTTCTATCAGAGAGTCAAGGTCTCCTGAAAAGGAAGAATATTCACATATCCCATCACAGCTAGATACATTTGCTGTCTGTCCTGCAGTAGATAACATTTTATCTCTCTCTCTCTCTCTCTCTCTCTCTGTGATGTCTGAATATTTAAGAAAGGCTACCACAATGAAAGTTCTAAATCCAGCTGCTTATTAATTTATTAGTTACATTTCTATCCCACCTTTCATCCAACAAGCTCAAGAGGGTGTACATGGCCCTCCGACTCTTCACTTTATTCTTCCAGCAACCCTGTCAGATAGGCAAGGATAGTGTGACAAGCCCCAGAAAACTTGGTGAGCTTCACCAGTTCTCCCAATAAGAAATCATCTCAGCATGAATGGGACTTTTAGGGGGGGTGTTCCCTACTGATCTCACTCTTGTTGGGACTGACAACTTGATTTAGGCCATTATATTCTGGATGAAGGCCAGATATTGTACAAGAACTTGCACATTCATAGGCAACTATATTCCAACTACCAACACATACATTACTATGCATTGATTGGTGTTTAATTCGTATTGCATAAAGATAACTCAGCATTATAAGGCCTTTTCAAGAAAGCTCAATAATTATCTGATGCTGTTTGGCACTTTCAGCAATGTCGCTACTGGCAGCTGATGTCTGGATATATTAGTTAAGACAGTCCATACTGCTGTGACAGCATCGGTACAACTTAAAAGTAGGTTTCACTAAAAAAAAAAAATGTTGCTGTGTCAGAGAGATGGAAAATTAACTGTACGGTTGACTACAGGCAGAACCAACAATCATTTATTAATTGGAAAGGAAAACAATTTCCGTGCCATCACCATTAGGATTAAAAGAGGCCGTCAATAGATTTAGCCATTTTTATTTCCATCTCAGCATTTTGGTAGATGACTCAATTTTTCTGGTGCTTAATTGCATCTGACTTATTTAACTAAAGTTAATTAAGCAAGAATGGCGCTGGTGAGTCTTTCTTGAGAGCACTGTCAGTGTGTCAATGCATAAACAACTTTAGCTATTGTGTTGACGGAAGAACAGAAATTATGCGAGATGTTCTGTTGCTTAATTAGGAACTGTTTATTTGCAACATAAGGTTAAAGAAATGTGAGTTGCAAAGGTGAACCTTGCTAAGAGTGTTACTGTTGCCATAACTTCGGTTAATGGCAGTGAGTGATGCTTGTGGGAGGGGCAAAGGAGATACCCCATCCCAAATTTTGGGGTGAACTATTCCCCCTATGTCAGTGCACAAGCCACTCATAGCTAGTTTGATACATCATGCAGAAAGAGTACCGTACATACTGCCTGAGAAGTTTCACTGCTTACCTAAATGCTACCCTTTGGTTTACCTCCATTCCCCCAAAGATCTGGAAGGTAACATCAAAAAATGACATTTAAAATCGATCATGAAGAGAAATGAAAATATGAATTAAATCGATTATTCCTATCCATCAGGTTGCTTCATTTCTAATAACTCAAGTCAAATCCAGGAACCAGTTCCTGAAATGACTCCACAGCAGTTATCTTTTTAATATGTAGAAAGTTAGTTTTACCCCTAGCTGAGTTGTTTTCTATCCATATGAAACCAATAAAAATGTTGACTGGTTTGTGGCATTTTCTGTTTTTTTTTTAAGGGAGAGGAATTTTCCAGCAAATATATTGCTTGCCTTAGGCATCAAAGTTAAATTCTAAAGGGAAAGTACTTGTCCCTGGTGATTTAGCATTACGAAATCTATGTGTGATAAAATCATTTCAGTCTACTAGCTGGTATTATTGTTCAACATCAGTGAAATATAACATTTTCTTTAGTGCAAAGATTTGTTTATTCTATCATGGCAGTTTATAGCAATGAAAAAAAAACCCCCACCTCCCCCTGATTTCAAGACAGCCTTGCGTGCTCATTAGTCTAGTAATATGCTGTGAGTTTTTCCCTCATGGGAAGATAAAGAAAGAGATGGAGAAGAGACTGAACTACAAACAGTTGGAAATTGGATTTATAATCTGAATGTGGATTTTGCCACTATTTTGGGAAGAGGAAGTTATTGCCAGCCACAAACAAACAAAGAAACATTTTTCAAGTTCTGCTGAAGTTCTTTTGTTCTTATGTCTGTGCTACATACTTAACTTGACTTCATTGTGACTGCTTCCTAATTCAGCAAAGAATGCTTCTCAGCAAATGCCTGTTGAGGCAGTAGACAACAGTCAGGAGGGGATTCTCAGTATGGGTTCAAAACAACAATTTAAAAATCAATTAAAATCACTTACAATCCCCTTCATGGATCACTGCCTTGTCATGGCAAAGGGGCTTGAGTAATTCAGAGAAGATATGGGCTATTCCGTGCAGGGACAACCAAGACAGACAGGTCATAGTGGAGAGTTCTGACTAAACGCGATCCACCTGGATCAGGAACTGGCAAGGCACTCCAGTATCTTTACCAACAAAACTCCATGGACAGAAACGAAAGGCTAAAAGATATGATGCTGGAAAATGGGCCCCTCAGGTTTTCTTTGTTAGAATCAGTCTCTATTCATAGTGAATATCAAAAATACAAACAAGTACATGGATACTGTGCAGACAGAATTGTTGTGCTTAGAACACATTTTTATACAGTATATCAAAGTGAGTAAGATCACCATCTTTATCTTGGTTAGAAATCCCTTAATCCTCTCCATTGATGTTCATTCTTTTTCTTTCTGCTGTTTTAGTTCTCCTTTTCCCCACCAAATATGTTTGTCTTATTTTTGACCTTGGTCTTCATTCAGCCTTTTTTTTTTCCTGGTCATTTTCTTTCCCTTATCAGATATCTCCCTCTCCCCTCCTTCCCTCTCTATTTAAGGAGATCAGGGCCCTGCAGAAAGAAGTATTATATGGAGCAGCCTACAGGCCCTCTAGAGAAATCAATCTCTCAAGCCCACCTTAAGCTTTGCCTCTCCTAGTTAGGAAAGTCTATCTCAACATGATACTGCAATGTACAGACAAATTTTAATCATTTTAAATGAATGAATACATTAGAAAAAATATATATTCTGAAATACACACCTCTGAGATTCCCTTAGTGTCTACATAAACTGTCAGATGTCAAGGTTTCACGGTCTTGGAATCTATAGTGAACTCGCTCTCTCTCTTTCTCTCTCTCTCTCTCAAGAAAGACAGATTTCATCTGACTTGATATACCCCCAGTGAGCAATACCTGAAATAATCATAAAATAGGGAACATACTTTTCAGGTACAACTGTTCAGCAGAACACTGAACTCATTCATATATCTAGGTAGGGAAGTAAAAAGTGGGTTTGTAGGAATTTGAACCTTCTGTTCTCCCCCCCCCCCCCCCCCCCCGTTTACAATAGACCAAAGCTTTCAGTTCCGGAAAAGCCCTTGGGAATTATGTACCGTGCATTCAGCACAAAGGAAAAAAGTTAATTAATTCTTTCAGTGTACTTTTAAAGTAGGAGACACCAAACCAGATCACACAATGCACTGAGTATTTATGAAGATCAACAAGCACTCAATAGAATCAAGCTCTCAGAGGAATTTTTCAAGTATCACATTTGCCCTTTAGCAAAAGTGAATAAATGCTCTGCCATTCTAGCAGCTTTGTACAGTTATTTGTAGAACCTGTTCAAATGTTTTACAGGGCACGTTTTTTTAAAATGCATTCTACAGAGAACACAAAGCATTTTTTTTTTGTTTATTTGTTATATTTTCTCCGATAAGCTACTGTTGTGAATGCTCTGAGAAGTAACCAGATCTCCATCGCACGTTCGGGGGCAACCTTCACCCCCAGCTCAAAATAATATACTTTCCATGGTAGATGAAACTGCTGTAAACAGTTTACAGAGGTGTTTCCCTCATTAAACTCAAGCCCTATTCAGTCATTCTGACACCATATGTGATGAGGGCAATGCACTAGCTCTCTCCCCTTTATCTTTGTTTTCCTTATGGAAAGCCAATGAAGAAGGAGAGACTCCTAACTCTTCCATGTCAGCCAGAATACTGATTTTCTCATGCGTTGCCTCATGGGGAAAGTTGACCTTCTACAGATACTTATTTCCTTCTACAGATACTTATTTTCGATGATGAACGGGACAATGGAGAAGATTGCCTAACATGCTCCCTCTCTTCACATGTGCCACAGACTTTAATAATGGCTGAATAGGGCTACACACAAGCGTTGCTTCTGTGTCCATGCTTCTGAAGACCAGGTCATGACTCAGCCAGCAGCTGGCGCCATTCTCTCCCCCGCTCCCCCATGTGTTAATCAGAACAGGGTGAGCTATCTCTGTGGAACCAAGAGTCGTTTTTAAATTTGCCAACAGTCCAAGGGCTTTATTTTTATTTATTTTTAATACAGTGATTATGTCCTGCAAAAGTACAACAGACTATTATTTGCTGAAAATAGGTTTGACAAAAAAAAGTGTGCTTTTAAACTGGAAAAAAAAAGACCACACACCTCCCTCTCGCCTTCTAGTGACAAAATTAAAAAAAAATTAAATGGTTGGATGAAGAAGCAGAGGTCCCTAAAACATGGGAAATTTGCCACCATGTCCTCTGGCAGGCAAAAAGGGACATGCCCTGGGGGGGATGTTCTTGGTGGCCCCAGGGCTGTTAGAAAAATTCCCCTAAGATCTACATATTGTCTACTTTTGCATTAGAAGTACCTGTATAGACAAGTCTGACCAGGGCCCATGTGGTACAATATGATGTAGTTAGTTTTAGCCAGGGATGGGAAAACATTACTTTTTGGACTACCTGTACAAAGCCTAGAACACTCAGTCACAGACTGGAGTATTCTGCGAGCAGCAGTCCCAACTCTTTGCATGTTTGAGTAGGGATACAAAGTTGAAGTTTAGAGTAAGAGTCCAAAGACTCTGAACATACTCGATTTTAACTTTGTACACAGTCCCAGGCTAAGTTTAGTTCTTTAGCATCTCTTTTTCCAAAAGAATCTCTATGTGCATTTTCAGAGATGGAACTTTTACCTGGTAGCTACTATTCTTGCCCTTCGTTATTTAATGACTGCTCATAAAACCATATGCTACCTTTCAAAGGAAGACTATGGATTACATTTTTTTTCCTGAAGAGCACATACCTCTCTCTCCTTTCATAAAGGCAGGATTTTCAGAGATTCTGTGCTGTATATCCTTAGCCAGGGGATAAACCACTTTGAATCAATGGGAAGCAAAGAATGAAAGAGTTAGAGGGCAGAACATGATTGTGTCCACAATATACTATATGATTGCTCAGGGCGGAAATCATGCTTCCTCATTGCTCCTACAAGGCGTCAGCCAAAATGCTTTTTTTGTTCACCCTGGCCTTTTAATTTGCTGCAGTGCTATTTCTTTTTTTCTTGCCAGTTGTGTTTTTGTTTGGATTGTTTTTATTTGCTTTTCTACATTCATTAAACTTGCACAGAATCTTTCTTTTAAAAAATTAAAATAAACACATTAAAATAAATAAATTATGCAGCAGCACAGAAACTCCAGTCTAGTACAAAATTAGTGCTGGATTTAGGGGCCACATTATTAGAGGCCTTGGACTAACTTGCTGGAGTTAGTCAACTGTGCTGTGCTAGGTAGATAGCTCAGTGAGTTGGAGAACCTGGCTGTGGCATTAGGAGCTTGATTTCCCACTGTGCCTCCAGAGAGAAGAGGCAGGGCGTGCAGCCTTGGGCAAGCTTCAGAGTCTCAGATCAGACCCCGAAGAAGGGAACAGCAAATCCCTTCTGATTATTCTATACTTAAGTAATGCTGGAAAGGCTCTCCAAAAGCTAGAATTGACTTGATGGGGCAAATTGTATATCATACTGACTAACTAAAAAACAAAACCCACCAAATCTCCCTATACTAATGCTTAGGGAGCTTCTAGACATGACATAGGTAAGGATCTCGGCAGGCTTTAATACAGCCCTCTAGAGCAGAGGTCTCCAAACTTTTGACTGTGAGGGCCGAAGGAACAAGGACATAGGCGTGCGCTTGTACATGCAGCCGCACACATACACAACCCCCACACCCTCTTTGCGCATGCTCAGGCTGAAGGGAAAGGGCCGGATTAAGCGGCAAGGTGGGCCATATATGGCCCGTGGGCCATAGTTTGGAGACCCCTGCTCTAGAGAGTGCTCTGGAAAGATCCATAAGAACCCTATCAAAAAGCAGAAGGCCTGCTCAGTGCAGCATCCAAGCGCACAGACAAAAGTTCAGGTTAGTACAGCTAATTAGTAAAACACCCCCAATCATCTAGGCTCACAGAGGCCAAGCAAATAGTGTCATAAATAGTGAAGGTAGCCAATAATTGTCATGATGACCAAGAGATGTAAGGATCTCTCAGGCTTGGTTTTACTGTGCCTCTGTCTGAGCTTAGCTCAGGGAGGATGTGGTGGTGGAGGATTTCCCTAGGACCATCCCTCTATATTGCAATACATTTGAGAGTGCTTTGGGCTTTGATGGGCAATTAAGAGCCATTGCTTTTTTGAAAGACATGCCCTGCTAGATACAAAAACTCTTACCACATGTTTATTGGCGTGGATGAATCCAGCTCCCATCATTTTCCAACTGTCCTTCCAGGGGTCTGGCTGTAAGGACTGTCATGATATATGCACTTCTATGTTTTTCCCTGTACCGCTGGCTGTTAATAGCTGTGTTCAATCATAATTTCCCCCCTGTTTCCATATGCAGCTACCACCAAGGACACTGTTCAAGTAGCCAGTCACAACCTCCTCTTACCTTCTCCCTTTAAAAAGCAGCAGTAGCAAGTCAGGGGCAGCCTATTTTTTGTCTCTATAAGCGCATCACAGCTGCTACTTCATCATCATCTTAAAACTGCAGAAATGAAAGGGACCCTATGGATCATCAAGTCCAACCCTGTTGAGGAAACACAGAATTAAACTCCCAACCACTGGCTCTGAAGCCAGATACCTAAACCACTGAGCTATTTGGCAGTTCTTAGGAGCATAAGCTGTTCCCCAGAAAAAGAAGTTAAGAGCAACTGCAACAACATGAGTCACACAGCAGAGTGAAGCACTAATCCACCTAATCTTGCCAGCAGGCATCCTAATTCAAACAAGCTGCATAATAAGGATTTGAGAAATTCTGGTTTTATGTACATACCATGATTAAAAATACTCTATGCATGCACACACACACCATAGTCATAAAACTATCAAACTATATTTACAAAGAATTTTTGTATGTATTGTTCCTGGCACTGCTCTTGCATTTAATGCAAACCAGTGAACTAAATCAATACATTTTTCCTGAGATACTGGCTTCCCAACATGAAGAACAAAATACAGTACTGCATATCTATCTATCTATCTATCTATCTATCTATCTATCCATCCATCCATCCATCCATCCATCCATCCATCCATCCATCCATCCATCCATCCATCCATCCATCCATCCATCCATCCATCCATCCATCTGCACAATTATTGTGTATATTAGCCATTTAGTGGTGTGATTTCCTACTAAAAACAGGGAACAATCATTTCTACTAACATTTGTTGTTGTAAAGCCTGTTTGCTCTGCTCCATATGGCACAGAAACAGTGTTTGGAGGTGAACATGTCCGCACACCGAAAGCACTATGTGAAAAGGTAGATTTGGGAACCAATTCATTAAAAATGAATCCACTATTCTCAGTTCATTAAAACAATGATTTGAAAATTCACTATTTTGATCTCTACACATACGCCACATTATTTTTGGGTTGAGAATCCCTGGTTGGCATTGTTTTGAGTTGTTACTGGCTATTTTTTTACCAGTTTAATACTGATATCCAGTAATGACCACCATCATTGCCAAGCCCCAGGAATGGGTGCCCATGACACCCACCTCATTTCTAAAACTCTTTTCACCCCATGTGACCCACTTTTCAACTGTTTTGAGTCCCAAAAATCACATTTACAACAAAATCATGGGACCCAAACACTTTAAAGAAAAAGCCACCTGGGAGAGACAGTTTGCAATGTTACCATGTTAAACACATTATTTTTAGGTGTGCTTTTTGTTATGTGAGATTTTATCCAGGCATATAGCAAAGTATTGCAAGTCTTGATAACAATCCTGATTGCAATTCTGCTGCCTTATTTTGGACCAGCCAAATTTTCAGAACCACTTTCAAAGGCAGCTTTCTGCCCCATAATCCACTGCAAAAATCTAGACAATGTATTAACTGAGCACAGAAAATGGTAATTAGACTTTCTTTGTCCTGAGTTATAGTCATTATAAGTGGCAATTGATACAGTATAAAGGCACCCCAAGCCACTAAGATTACCTGTGTCTCCAATGACAACTCTGGATATAAGAACATCCCAGATTATGAATCTAATCTTCAGGGGAGGTGCAAATTCCTTCCCAATTGAGTCAGCATCACTTAGTTGGAAGATGACAACTGCCAATCTTAATTTCTTATACTTTTGCCACCTTGGATCTATAATATATGTTTTTTTGGTTTTATTGTTTTTTAATTTGTAAACCACGCAGAGTAGACCTTTGGTCTAGATGGGTGGGATAGAAATCCAATAAATAAATAAAATACATAGTGCACCTTCCAGCACTGTCAACATCAGCAGATGAGAGTATTAAAGAGCACAAAAATGTTCACCTGCTTAGGAACCATGCTCTAAATAGTCTTCACTAGCTATCCATGTTCACCAGGTGATCCCTAATTGGTTAGAATAACCTACAGGACCAATGCAAGAACCAGAGATTTTTTTTTATTAAATTGACTTCACGTCCTCAGCAAGAGCAGCACACAATCAAATCTAGTTAGTTACATAATGTTAACATATATGTTACAGGATCCCTGGTTGTCTAGAATTACTGCTAAGGAGGAAGAAGCTATAACAAGGTTTTTAAAAAAGCAGTAAGGGCAAAAGGTATACGAAACAGGAGCAAGCAGAATTGAAGGAAGATGAGCTTTCATCATAAAAAGCATTATCAGGAAAGATATTTCAGTCCCCTCAAAGAGTTCCACTTACACTCTAAAAATTAAAATGGATGAACACTTGACACAGTTCAGATATATAATTATACTACAACCACATGTACTTTAGAGACAGCTGGGAGTGCAGGAACCAGTACTGTATCTTGAATTTTTATTGATGCAATAATAACTTGTGTATACCATTTGGTCAGCTTGTTTATAGCTTACTTTAGGCCATTTAAAATCAACCCTACAATATCTATTACAGATCAAAACAGTCTTTTAATATAAAATGTCAGGTACTCCCTCCCTTTCCTTATTTTGGCTAAAGATGCTTCAAAAAGAGCCATGACAAAAATTGTGCTGAAATTTACATCTGGCTACATCTGCTGTAACTGCTCTGATATCATAAGTATTACATTAGGACTGGCAAAAGCATAAAAACTGAACCCTTAAAAAAAAAAGGAACAGCCAAGTACGGTATAAAAATCGGTTTTATGAGTGTCTGCTAAGGTCTGTAGTGGCCCATAAAAATTCCTACCTTTAACATATTTGAAGGCATTTCAAAAATTACTCTCTTATGAAAATTCCTCACTCTCAGAAGGACCATTAAGGACCTCTATGTTCTAATATTTCTGTCAGAGTCCAATTTAACTATAGGTCTATTAAACATGTAATATTAAATGTATTTTTAGCATTTTTTTTAAAGTAGCTCTGTTAATCTGCTTACATTGTTCTTCCTCCTCAGCTTTAACTTTTCAGGTGGAAATGCTTGCAATTGGTTTTTGTTAGGTGACATCAAGTTGCTTCTGACTTACAGTTGCCCTACAAATTAGTGCCTTCCAAAAGGTTTTGTTGCTAATAGCTCTGATATCCTATTGTTAACAGCAAGCAATTTACAGTCTATTGAAACAGCAAGACCATCTTCCCTGGTAGAGAAAGATCATTGTGAGAAGACAAGAGGCAAACATTCAAGCTATCTTTCAATCTTCTAAGCAGCTTTACACAAACTCTGATCTTTGGCTAGATGAATGTTTCTGATCACCTACCTGCAGGCAAGGCAGCATCCTTCCTCAGCTCCAGCAGCTCTCAGCTTCAAAAGCTCAAGCTATTTACTCCCAAATCAGCCCAACAACATCATAAGCCAATTATCTCAACACAGTATTATTTGCCACTATTGTGCGTGAAAAGAAATGGCAAGAGGTACTGAACATTCTGTCCTGGGAGACTGAGGGCAGGAAGAAAAGCATTCCAGAGCATCTGAAGTCCTCTAGAAACATTGGATAGTAGAGGAAGGAAAGCAACGGGCACTAAAGAGGTATTCAATGTGGTACAGCATTTAAAAATTAAAGATATAAATCCTTCCTTGCCTCATCTTCACACAAAAGGACGAGGAACCACAGAATTTTCCTCCCCTCCCAGCCTTGCCAACAAACTAAACAAAAATTGTGTAAATAATGCAAAGAACAGAAATGGGCAAAAACAGCAGCTGCTTTGTCACATGGACTTTTAAAGATGGGCATTTAAAGATTAGAAGCCCTGGAAATGTGCCTTTTCCAGTAACTTAGCCATCATCTGGGCTTGTGCTGTATCTCTTTATGCTTTTCTCAAAGGAAAAGAACATTAGTCTATCCAGTGACCAAAATCTAATTATGCAAAAGGTGGAATTTCTGGAGCTGAATTTCCTCAAGTAAAGAAATCTTTGTAGACATGATCTGTTGCACACCAAGTAACAAGGCTCAGTACAAACAGATAATGTCTCTGGAGAGTTCTCAGTTTGAGCCAATTCACCCTCAAAAGTTGCACCTTTGCATAATGGAGCAACTGGATATTGGTCAGTGAAAACGTGTGCAATTTACAGAAATCTCATTGGTAGCCTAGAGAAAAGAGATCTCACAGGTAATCCTCATCAAGGTGCCTTGACAAGATAAAGTGACCAGAATGAAGAATATACCAGTAGCACACATTACAGTAAAATTCCCATATTCCTGGGGGATTGGTCCCAATCCCACCTCTGTGGATTCCAGGAAACCATAGATAATAGCAAACACTATAAACACAGCATGGTCTATGCTCCCTCTAGTGGCCAGTTCTGGTAATGACATAGGGGAATACTTATTTCTAGGATTTTTCTTTTATTTATATTATCAGACTACAGATAAGTGAAAGTGCAGATATCAATCTTTCAGATATAGGGGGTCCTACTGTATTTATATCCCTGGTTTAAATCCAGTGAGTGATAGAGAAACCCAAATCCCCATTCAGTTATGGAACTCAACACTGGACAATATGTCTTATGCTGCAATTGCTTTGCAAAATTCATGGAAGGTAAAATGAGAATGAATAATTAACTTTGCATACCACTCTGAGAAACGTAGAGGAATAGAAGAATAAAAATATAGTAAATAATAAGTAACCCTCAATGTTCCTGGAATCCACACTAGATCCACAGATTTAGATACCCTGAGACACATTATTCACTGAATTCCTTTGCCCAAAAGTGTTAAAAGCCTGTCCATGTGTTGAAATACTGAAGACTGAATATATATACTTTATATGTAAAACCAAAGTATGCTGATTATATACCACCCTATAGCACTTAAAGCACTCTCTGGGCAGTTTACAATTTAAATTATGCAGGCTACCCATTGCCCTCTTGTACACCCAATGATACCCAACTCTACATCTCCTTTCCATCTAAATTCCAGGAAGTTCTTTAATTCTAAACTACCATCTAATATCAGTAGCAGGGTCGATGAGGGTGAACAAATGGAAGTTTAACATGGACAAGGTGTTCCTGCACAGTCAAAGGCAGATCAGGGATTAGGAATTTAGCCCTGAACTTGGATTTGGGGGTGGCCAAGAGTGAGTCTCCTTTTGATAAAGCTAACCTGCCAGCTGTGTCGTCCTGCAGATGTCTAATTTGGCAATGGTGACACATACCGTAGTAACATCTCATTGGGATTACTGTAATATGCTATAAATGGAACTGCCTAGGAAG
This sequence comes from Pogona vitticeps, assembly GCF_051106095.1. Lineage (NCBI taxonomy): Eukaryota > Metazoa > Chordata > Lepidosauria > Squamata > Agamidae > Pogona > Pogona vitticeps. The sequence goes on from NC_135788.1 coordinate 19,019,732, forward strand.
GATTTGAGAACTGATTCAATAAAGGATCTGAGAAAGGGGATTTGAATGGATTAGAGCATTTCATTGGTCTTTTTTAGATTCCCTTTTCATTCAACTGTGTTTAAACACTATAATATTTTTAATATTGCAAGTCTCTGTTTTTTTCCCTGTGCCTTTTCACCTCTTCTTGTTGTCAGCTGCTTGTGTCTCAGTTTTGCCGGGGGGGGGGGGGGGGAAAGACAGGATATAAATAAAATAAATGAAATATATTTTGCTTTGAAGACATTATACATTTTGCACTTTGCATAGCAATTAGGATTTGCTTACCTACCTTTAACTGCAAGACAACAGAGGTTAAAGAAGAAGGGAGAAATGTGGATTAGGACTAACAATGGAACTCATCCTGTGGAGAAAGCTAGGCCTAGGAATAGTCATTCTGTGGTTCACCCAGGCAGCTAATCTTTAGATAAATAGGAAAGGAAAAGAGAATCACCATTGCAATTATTTTGTGCTCTACTGAATGATGGTAATATTGAGGAATGGCAAGAACAACTTCTAGACTGACAAAAGAGACCTATTAGGATCCAAAGGGAGAAATAAGAAGAGCATCTCTTGAAATAGAATCTGTATTGCTGTGTGGAAGCAATGTAACAATGTACTCCATGCTGAAACACCAGGTGAACACTCAATCTCCAAATGATAAGAAGGCTATGGGCAGCCTCTATTTAATGTTGCACATTTCCAGGCATAATCAAAAGACAGGGTGCAGCTCTTCTGTATTTTTTCCCTTCAGCTTCTTCTTCTTTTAGGAAAGGGGGGAAAAGGGATGAATTAAATAGCAAGAAGCACAGGAGGGTTACAAGGGTGAGACAATTACATCTGGCCCTTCTGTACAATTCCATGAATAAGGCAGAGCAATGATGAAAGCCTATGTTTAACACGAAGGTCTGAAGGGGAACGCTAAATGCATTCAGCTGATTCTCCTGGTGACTCAGGACCCTGACAGATCAGGAAGCAGATTCACTTACAACCCTTCCTTCCCTCAGTTGCTTCTCCATAAGAAAAGTTGTTCTGTTTTTTCCTTACAAACATATGCACAAAATTTGAAGCTTTACTTCAGTCTTTTTTAAACTTAGAAATGCCAGTGATTGGATCTGGGATCTTGTGTATGCCTTTTGCCTTGGAGTTGTGAAAATAAATAAATAAATAAATAAAATAAACATCTTTCAAAACCTGTTAACATACATCTTGTTCTCAAAGACGTTGATTAAATATTGTGACAACTGTTGTTGTTGTTGTGTGCCATCAAGTCACCTATGATTTATGGTGATCTGATGACACTCCAAAATGTCCTATCTTCAGCTATCTTGCTCAGCTCTTGTAGACTCAAACCTGTGGATTCTTTTAGAGTGTTAATCTATCTCATATTTGGTTCTGCTCTTTTCCTGCTGCTTTCAATCTTTCCTTGTATTACTGTCTTTTCCAGAGAATCCTGTCTTCTCATGATGTGCCCAAAGTAGGACAGCCTCTGTTTCAAGATAGTTCAAGTTTGATTTGATCTAGTGCCGACTTGTCTGCCTTTCTGTCAGTCCAGAGTATCCTCAAAGCTCTCCTCCAGCATCACATTCAAATGAATCAATCCACCCACCCACTCGTCAGCTTTCTTCACTGTCCATCTTTCAGACCCATACATGATGATCAGAAAGACAAGAGTGTGGATTATCCTGGTCTTTGTCTCCAAAGACACATAATTACACTTGATCTTTCCAAATTCCTTCATTGCTGCCCTTTCAAGTCTCAGTCTTCTTCTAATTTCTTGGCTACCGTCTCCATTTAGATTTATGATTGAACCAAGGTACACAAAATCTCTGTTTCAATTTCTTCATTGTCTACATCGAAGCCATGTAGTTCTTCAGTAGTCATGATTTCTTTTACTGTGGTAAAAATAATTCTGCACAGAACTTGCTTCTTTTACACTTTGTTTCTCTTTAAGGTTTATATAAGAATCAAAACCCTTTTCTTTGGTCAAAATGATGCATCACCTTTGAATTACCAGATGTTACCTCTTTTATCATTTTCTCTTCTATTCATTATTTATTCCACCATAATCTCTATTTTTCTGCTTTTGCCATCTGTTAACTGTCAAGCCCTTAACTAAAACATCTAAATTCTCTTGAAACTTTTGTTCTCACAGTTTACTTTGTAGTTCAAAATTGACCATTCCAATGGAGTAATTTCCACAATTTTTGCATAATAGAACATACGTTAAGAATTAATAGGATTCACTAAGTTGCAGGGACCTGGAAATTCTGAGTTCGAATGCTTACTCAGACATAAACTTCCTCACTAACTCCCTGGGCCAGAAATTATCATGCTTAGTTTCCCATTTATAAAACTGAGTTTCCTGATAGTACAGGTTCACACTGTACAATCCAGAAGAATGTAATTATGAATTATATCCCTAAAATACCAACCAAAGCATGTAAACATTACATTTTGTGACTATGACATCCAGAATCCTTCAGCCAATATAGCCACATGAACTGGTTAAGTGTTTATGGGAGCATCTACCCTGATTCCCCGAAAATAAAAACTAATCTGAAAATAAGCCCTAGTATGATTTTTTCATGATCCTCGTAACATAAGCTCTACCCCAAAAATAAGATCCAGTTAAGTGAAATCTAGGGGGACCTCTAGAGGTTTCTAAATTTATCCTTGTGGGGTGCAACTCCTAGACTTTTGCCTGCAAAATTCTTGGAGAATTCTGGTGCTTGCTGTCCAAAACCATGAAAGAGCACACCTCTGCTTATTTCACATAGAAATAGTACCAGAATGAATTAGTTCATTTTTCCTTCAAAGACAACATGCTAATGAGAATCTGAGCCTGTTTCCTTAACTTCAGTTATTTTCACCAGTAACAAGGGTCAGGTGCTTTACAGTAATTCTCACTCGTACATATAACCTTGTTAGATTACTAGTCACTGATCAAATGCAATGACTAGAAAACTGAAATAAAGAAATAATGCAAATAGGCAAGAAAGAACTGTGATAACACCAAAACAGACTACAGCTGAACTGGCATCTTTAAAGCAACAAGTTCATTCAGTCTATCTAATAAAGCTGGACAGGCTCCTCACTTAAACTACGCTGTCCCCTCTCAGATGATCTAATCACTTGTAGCAAATGGATCTTAATAAATAATTTCTTCTTTATATTTTTGAAAATAATCTAACAAGAGAGAAAGTAACCATCTCCGTGTCGGTGCAGATCACGTTTATAAGACAAAAAGGAACTAAACCCAAGCAATGATTTTCAGATTTGTAAGCTTTGTGGCAGGTTAAATGATCTCTTTTGCTCTGTTATCCATGATCTCATAGTCAAAGGCAACTAACACACTGGGCAATTCTCCTACAGCAAAATCTCTTTGTTAAAAGCAGAATACTGTAATTTCAATAATCTGAAAGGCACAAAGCATATGTTATGCCTTATATAAACAGTAGTCCTTATCTAAATAGTCTAGATCCAGATAGTAATCTGGAATTGACCTAAAGTCGGTACATAGGGAATCATAAGAAAAGATCTGATCCAGGTGTTTGGTTCATCTGTTTGCCTTTTGCTCTTTACTGTATACTACTTGGTTGCACCAGCCAGGATATATTTATTGTGCACCCCAACTGAGTAAGATTATAGCTATTAGTCGTGGGTGGCTAAAATATACTTCCAAAAGTAAACAGTAAGAGTAGGTAATATTGACTTCTGGAGTCTGCGTAGTCAGCCAACCAACCGTTCATATTGACAGTAAAATAGGCATGTAACTCCCATGAGCTCTAGCCAGTGGCAGAGGACAATATAGCACAACATCTATCATATCATAAATTACCCACTCTTAATTTAGAACAGTAATAAAGTGCAGGTGCGGCAGGACGTCTTTTAAAACTCTGAAGCTATGTCTATTCAGTTTGAGAGAAGACCTAAAGTTCATAAATGATCACAAGGCAAGCAGCTGCGGGATTATGGCCTTACTTTCTTCTCCATCCCAATTAACAGAATAGATATGAGAAGACCAAGAATAAAGGAAAGCACAGCACATTTAATGTTAGTAAAACAAGGGTGTAGAACAGGTACCCCTCCACACACTGTTAATCATAAACTCTCCTTAAACCAGTCAATAATCCAGGAAAATGGTAGCTGTTGTTCAGAGGTCGACAACTCTTGTGGGAATGAGACCAATTTTCTGTTCCTGGGACTCCGTTTTAGTATTTCGTGATTCTTGCAGTAGGCACAGTGGCCAATAGAAGCAGTGAACTGCTCCTCCTGAAGGCTTCTAAAGCTCAAGATGGACAAGGGTTTCTGCAGAAATTATGGGTAGGAAGGGCAAAGCCTATCAATAATACACATGACTGGTTGATCTGATCATAGTTATGACCTTGGTACATTTAAAGAAATGTCAAGTTTAGGATTCCAGGAGGCAACAAATGTTCTCCCTTGGCTCCCTTCGCAGACACCTATGGGGCCAATGAAGCATTGGAGATCAGAAAAACACTCTAATTTGCCTGCCCCTCCTGTAGTTAAACAAAATCTGGAGAAAGACTGATTTGCACCCCTCTTTTCTTAAAGTCACTTCTCCCCCTGTAGGCTTAACTACACTCGAGTGCCATGCTTCTCACCCCCTGATCTAGCTCATGACTTCTTTATTTTTAGGAAGATCTTGGGACCACTAAGCAATTTTACTTGCTAGGAAAATTTACAGTCTATCTCACTGCAACTGGTTCTAGTTTAATAGAGGCAAGAACACAGATATTCTCTTTCCTTAAAAAACACCTATAGTCCTTGATGCCATCTTTATAACTTTATGTGTTTTACTGACGCTTTAATTTGTTTTACTACTATTGGCAGAGTGCAAAGAAAGCAAAAAATCTTGAGATCTCACTGATTTGCAAACTACCCTATAGAGTAGAGAACAAAGCTGAATACAGTGGTGCCTCGCTAGACAGTTACCCTGCATGACAGTTTTTTCGCTAGACATTGACTTTTTGCGATCGCTATAGTGATTTGCAAAACAGTGATTCCTATGGGGGAATTTCACTGGACAATGTTTGGTCCCTGCTCCGCAAACCGATTTTCGTTAGATGACGATTTTGACAGGTCCCTCCACGCTCGCAAAACAGGGGTTTTCGGGACCTAAGCTTCACAAGACAGCGATTTAAACAGCTGATTGGCGGTTCGCAAAGTGGCTTTCCTATGGCCGATCTTCGCTAGACAACGACAATTCTTCCCCATTGGAACGCATTAAACAGGTTTCAATGCATTCCAATAGAGAAATGCTTTTCGCTAGACAATGGTTTCGCTAAACAGCGATTTCAATGGAACAGATTATCATTGTCTAGCGAAGCACCATTGTATATGCAAATATGGCAGATCAGACTTGCCCAGTTTGACCTTCTGAATGTTTTGGATTATCATTTGCATCAGCATGGCTCAAGGTCAGGGATGATGGAAGTTATAGTCCAAAAACCACCCAGAGGGCAGCAACAAGGGGGACTCAGCTACAAACCCGCCTGTAAAAACAAAAATCAAGGTTTTCTTTTCTATAATTAATTGCTGACAGTGCCTAGCACACATGTTAATAAAACAGTCATTTCCTGTATAATACCTTTGAAAAATATTTGAATCCTAACTGCAAACGAAGCAATTTTTGAATGTTTCATACCAGATTTAGCATTGGCTTTTGGACAAAACAGAAAAGAAGATTTATTCTACTCATTTCTTTTTGATGTTGATTTGGGTCTCTGCAGGCTGCTAGCAGTACATGAGAAATTTTCATGAGCTCCCTTCTTTCTCTGCTGGAGGGCAGGTTTTCTTTCAGACACATACTCATCCTGTCTACCCACTCTCGATTTCTTTCAGGAAAGCAAGAGAGCAGAAAAGCAAATTACATTCCTCCTAACAATTTAATTTGTTTTTTGCATGTACCTCAAGCAAAGAGAGGGATGTGGTGGTGCTGCGGGTTAAACCGCAGAGGCCTCTGTGCTGTGCGGTCAGAAGACCAGCAGTCAAAAGATCGAATCCACGTGATGGAGTAAGCTCCCGTCGCTTCTCCCAGCTCCTGCCAACCTAGCAGTTTGAAAGCATGTAAATGTGAGTAGATAAATAGATACCACCTCATTGGGAAGGTAACAGTATTCTGTGTCTGGTCGTGTTGGCTACATGAGCACGGAAACTGTCTACAGACAAACGCTGGATCTACGGCTTGGAGACAGGGATGAGCACTGCGCCCTAGAGTTGGACATTACTGGACTAAATGTCAAGGGGAACCTTTACCTTTACCATGCAAAGAGAGAGATGAATAATGTTCATGTATTTCTGACTTTTTCTTTCTTTCTTTTTTCATATTTTGGTTTTTGCTTTACCTTCTTACGACTAAAAAATCAAATCAGACAACTGTCTCGACTGTTTTGACAAATCAATGGAAAGCATTTATTTCTTATAAGAAATTCATGGATTCAAGGGGGATCAAAAATTAAGGAAGACTTAAAAATCATAAGGGCTGGGATTCCAACTTTCCTTCCATGAACACAACTTTCCTTCCATGAACAAAGAGCATCTTTCAGATATGCTCCTAGTTAGGGAGTGATGTGAGATTTCAGACAGAAGAAAGGGAAGTAATTATGGTCAGGAGTTTGTGGCCATCCAGAGACCATTGAGCTACAACTCCCATCATCCATCAACACTGGTTGTGTTGCTGAGGACTGATAGGCATTGTAGGCTAACAATATCTGGAGGCCAATGTTGTAACCAAACTTAACTATGTAAAGAGAGGAGCAACCCAAGCTCAGTGGTGAAAACCCTCTCCTGTATTGTTTCTCAAGAGGATTTGGGCCAACATTCAGGATACCAGGCAACACATATGGGGAAGTGCTGGGGGCTCCAGCAAGGTGCCATAAGGTGGTTGTTCTGTTTTACTGATGCTTTGTGGATGGTGGTGTCGGGTTACAATGGCAGCCATGAATAATTTTGCTACTGCAGGCAAGCCACCCACCTGCTGTGTGTCAGATCTCAGAGGACTGGGGAAAGAATTGTAGGTGCATGCAATTAGAGCAAAGCAGGAGGTGGAACAACAGCATCTTAACTCACAAGACTTTTTCTTGCCCAAGCCCTGGTGGTGGCAGCAGTTGTGGCTGCAGACACAGCAGGAGAGGACCAGAATAAAAGAACTTCCAGTGGCTGGCTGTGATCCTTCTACAAGCAGCCATGTGAGACCCATGTACCCTAACCATATATATTATATATGCTATAATGAAGGCTAAATGGGACGCAAGCCACAACATTTATGATGGCAATTACAGCAACTGCTCGGCACATTGCTGCTGTGCAATGTGTGGTTTCCCCCTGGCTCTGTCTTCCCATATTTCTGATTAGGCAGTTTTACCCAAGTCTGGGTCTATTTGCAATGGACTTCCCTCCTGCTCATTCTACAGTCAGCTGGCCCGGAAAGCATGCAAGGCCCACCTCAATGACATCACATGAAACGTCCTCCTGGTCTCAGGTTTTGTCCCTGAAATCTAAGGAAAAGTAAAATCTAAGCTGGCAAGAACGCTCAATCACTAACAGCAGAAGAATAACAAAAGAACAAATGAGAAGACGTGCTTCCCCCCCCCCCAAAAAAGGCTAATGAGTATAGACTTCATTAAGTTAAAAGTAAATTGTGAAGTTGTTTCTCATTATTCTTTTTTTTAAAGTACAATGGAGTGTAACACTTATTGAGCATGCTGTTTCCAAGATGGCGCTGT